>NC_064817.1:28862993-28908079 GCF_023721935.1 Panthera uncia
GTTTGTTCTTAGTTTTTAAGAGTCTCTTATGCTTTGGCTCTCTCCCTCTCTAACCTCTTTTTTTTTCCTTCCCCTCCCCCATGGGTTTCTGTTAAGTTTCTCAGGATCCACATAAGAGTGAAAACATATGGTATCTGTCTTTCTCTGTATGGCTTATTTCACTTAGCATCACACTCTCCAGTTCCATCCACGTTGCTACAAAAGGCCAGATTTCATTCTTTCTCATTGCCACGTAGTACTCCATTGTGTATATAAACCACAATTTCTTTATCCATTTATCAGTTGATGGACATTTAGGCTCTTTCCATCATTTGGCTATTGATGAGAGTGCTGCTATAAACACTGGGGTATAAGTGCCCCTATGCATCAGCACTCCTGTATCCCTTGGGTAAATTCCTAGCAGTGCTATTGCTGGGTCATAGGGTAGGTCTATTTTTAATTTTTTGAGGAACCTCCACACTGTTTTCCAGAGCGGTTGCAACAGTTTGCATTCCCACCAACAGTGCAAGAGGGTTCCCGTTTCTCCACATCCTCGCCAGCATCTATAGTCTCCTGATTTGTTCATTTTGGCCACTCTGACTGGCGTGAGGTGATATCTGAGTGTGGTTTTGATTTGTATTTCCCTGATGAGGAGCGATGTTGAGCGTCTTTTCATGTGCCTGTTGGCCATCTGGATGTCTTCTTTAGAGAAGTGCCTATTCATGTTTTCTGCCCATTTCTTCACTGCATTATTTGTTTTTTGAGTGTAGAGTTTGGTGAGCTCTTTATAGATTTTGGATACTAGCCCTTGTCCGATATGTCATTTGCAAATATCTTTTCCCATTCCGTTGGTTGCCTTTTAGTTTTGTTGGTTGTTTCCTTTGGTGTGCAGAAGCTTTTTATCTTCATAAGGTTCCAGTAGTTCATTTTTGCTTTTAATTCCCTTGCCTTTGGGGATGTGTCGAGTAAGAGATTGCTACGGCTGATGTCAGAGAGGTCTTTTCCTGCTTTCTCCTCTAGGGTTTTGATGGTTTCCTGTCTCACATTCAGGTCCTTTATCCATTTTGAATTTATTTTTGTGAATGGTGTAAGAAAGTGGTCCAGTTTCAACCTTCTGCATGTTGCTGTCCAGTTCTCCCAGCACCATTTGTTAAAGAGACTGTCTTTTTTCCATTGGATATTCTTTCCTTAGTTGGCCATACTTTTGTGGGTCTAGTTCTGGGGTTTCTATTCTATTCCATTGGTCTATGTGTCTGTTTTTGCATGCACTTCTCTTTTGGATAAAACCCTTCACTAAGAGTGATAAAGCAAAGCAAAACAAAAATGAGCCAACAAAAATAAAATTAACTATCTTGACTTTTTAATCTCACCCTCTTATCTGAACTGGAGATACGTGATCTATTAATTGTGCAACACTCAGCACTGGGCCACCCCCTTGGCAAATTCTGCATAGATGAGCCAGCCCTTTGGCTTAGATCGTGTGGTTACCAGGCAACTATTATTCTCTTCTCAGGCTTTGTGGCCTTTTTCTGAACCTACGGGAAGAATTGCATTTATCATCCTGTGACATAAATGATACACTTGGTACAAAGCTATCAGAAACTTAGGGACCCGAATGAAAGCTCTGCACATGCTCATTGGCAGGTACTGTAGGTCACAAGGTGTCAGAAGCCTCAATCAATCAATCAATCAATCAACAAATACCTTACCCAATGAGACCCAAAGTGACAACGTTTCTACATTAGCCTTGAACGTCACTATTCCGGATGCATTCTGCCAAGATCTTTTGCTAGTATCTCTATTAATTCACAAGAGATAAGGATTGACACAGCGATGAAACAATCGGGAAGGCTTTGTGGCAAATATGTCAGAAGGGAAAAGAGATTTAAGCTACATTAATCTATGTTAATTCTTTTATCAGGATGCAGGCAGGCCCTCTGAAATGAACAAATATTTAAGATTCTTTGAGTCAGATTGTTCTTTCTCATATCTGCACACACTCTGGACCCCAAAGAGGCTGCGACTATTGAAGCAGTGCCCTAGTAGTAGGGTATTTGGATGGGCTCTCTGAAAGTGCATTACTAGTCACAGGCATGAAGATTTTTATGTTTCTAGACACACACTGACAGATTATTTCCTATTTGGCAATGTCACTAGCAATGTGTGGGATTGTCAAATTTTCCACAACCCCATCAACACTAAATAACATTATTTACTTAAATATATGCATATGTTATATGTATATATGCACATATGTGTATGCACCCAGATGTATGTTATATAACTTTGATAGGTGGAAATGCCCTTCCCAATATTTTAAATTTAAAGAAAGAGAAAGCATATTGGCCGTAATTTCACCTTCTACTTTTTAGGAAAAATCTTTTCAGCACAGAATGACCATTTTATTGAGTTGCTGTTATTCTAACAAAATATAAAATTGAGCTTCTGATCAATCTCTAGCAAAGAAACTCTATAAAGGAACATAAGGACAATGGTCTCAGCTTCTTCAATTAGTTTAAAAATTGACAATTACATTAATCTCAGAGGACCTTGGTAGATACTATCTGAAATGGTATTCATTCTTTTGTTCAGTGCATTGTCTAGTGCCAAGCTAATGCCAGAGTAAATTATTAGCAATTATTTTTCTTTCTTTCAATAGCTGTAATATGGAGCAATTCCTGAGGTTTTTTTTTTGTATGTAGTTTATAATAACACATGTTGTAATTTCAGAACATATTCTCTTATAACTATCTGAAATTATTATTATAATGATTTATAAGACCATTTCTGAATGGGAAAATTTCTTCAGATATACCAAGGAAAATAATGGGGCTCTTAGAATTTTCTGTTTTAGTATATTATGAAGCAATAAGACACTTGCTTTATAAAACTTGCTTAGAATCTTATAATGCTATTTCAAGATGCTTCATACTTTAAGAGAAACTAGATTATTATAATAGAGCTAATGATTATTCTGTGTTAGCTCTTTTTTACTCATACTGTAATCCTCTAAAATACCGATTTTAATAGCTTTTTTGAGGTATACTTCTATACCATACAATCCACCCATTTTAAGGGTACAGTTGTTTTTTAGTTAATTATAGAGTTGTGCAACCATAACTACAATCTGAAATGATCCCACTCACTCATTTAAATTCACTCTGCTGTCCTATCCCTAGTCCTTGGCAATAATTAATTTGTTTAATGTCCCTACAAATTAGCGTTTTCTGGATATTTCATATAAGCGAAATTATACAATATGTGGTCTTGGCTTCTTTCACTTAGCCGGTTTTTTTTTTTTTTTTTTTTTAAAGATTCATCTCTGGTGTGGAGTGTAGCAGTAGCTCTTTTTTTATTGCTGAATAATCTGTTTTATGTGTATACCATGTTTTGTTTATGTATTCACCAATTGGTGAACATTTGGATTATCTTTAGTTTTTGACTATTATATACAATGCTGTTATGAACATTTGTGTATAAGTCTCTGTGTGGACATACGTGTTTATATCTTTTGGGGAGATACTTAGGAGCGAATTTGCTTGGTTGTATGGTAAATTGTTTAATCCAGTATCACAACTCAGACAGCTGTGATGTGGGCCTTCCTTGATTGTTTGCCACCAAAATAGCTATTGTTTCAGACAAAGTCCCCACACATGGGTTACCAGATCAAGTCAGTTTCCACTGACAGTAAAGCTCCTGATTTTTATGGCTTGCCCACCTTAGTAGAGCTACCATCCAGAATGAGCTTAGTGGGGGTCAGGGGGCAAAGGGAGCAGGTACAGGTGAAGATGCCATAGACAGGTGCTCTTTGTACCCAAAGTCTGGATTTCAGCAGTTTCTCAAATTTCTGAGGTTGTCGTATGTCTTTGGTCAATTTCCAAACAATGTTGAAATGACTGTCATGACAATCTTGTCCAGTTGTGTGACTGTGTTAAGGTAGAGGATTTGCAAATCCCCTTACTTCACCATTCTGGAAGTCTCGTTTCCTCCAGATACTAGGTTTTGAACTTAAAAAAAAAAAAAACACAAAAATATCAGGGCGGGGGCACGCTTGGATGGTTCAGTTGGTTGGGCATCCAACTCTTGATTTCAGCTCAGGTCATGATCTCACTATTTGTGATTTTGAGCCCTGCATCAGACTCTGTGCTGACAGTGCAGAGCCTGCTTGGGATTCTCTCTCTCTCTCTCTCTCTCTCTCTATCTCAGAATAAATAAATAAACTTTAAAACAATATATTGGGGAGCCTGGCTTGCTCAGTTGGAAGAGCATGCAACTCTTGATCTCAGGGTTGTGAGTGTGAGCCCCACATTGGGTGTACAGATTACTTAAATAAAAACCTAAAAAAAAACCCCAAAATTATCAAGGCCTATTATTCAGGCACATATATGATTATGTATATAAAACAAACTATATATGTATATCTATATATATCTATATGTCTGTGTGTGTATAAACGTTTATATATATATATGTATACATATATATGTGTATATATATATATATATATATGTATATATATATAGCTTACTGAGGATCTAAAAATTTTTCATAAAGAGCCTTAGGAAAAAAAAGTTATACGAGTATAGCTAGGGTAGGCAGTGTTATTTCAAGAAAATATACTAAGTAGAGAATGCAATAAAATAAAAAGAACTTTTCTTATGTCATGTTACCTTCCTGTAAAGGAATACACACGAATATTACCTTGCAACAATAGTGGGGCAACACTTAAAAGTTTCTACACTGTTTGGAACTGTTCCTTATCTTACTACCAAGTTCTCCACCTGCGCACGTGCACGCGTGCGCACGCACACACACACACACACACACACCTTGTTATGAATAGTGATGCTTAATTAATTATGCACATGATTTCCAATAGCTTATTGTGGATTAGCTTACTAATGTCAGTGGTGGGGGGCTTCATATGTGCATAGTACTGGCCTACTTCTTCTGGGAAGGTAACAAGAAGATTTTGAGCCCTATTGTTGAGCTCTCACAAGCCATTTAAAAATACTGAAGTAACGTTCACTTGGAAATCTCTCATTATATGTCTCTCTTGACCCTGCACCACCACCCCCCCACCACACACACACACACACACACACACACACACACAGATGCACACACACATAGTTTGTCAGTTAATTGCCTGTGGCAAAAGTTAATGTTCTAATAAACTAGGTATTAACTGATGTAATGAGTGGTATCATGTGGGTTATTGCCATTATAAACCATACTTAACAGTTTAGAAAATCAATAACATATTAAACAAAGGTTAGTGCTTCTGGATGAGTTCCTTGGCAAACAGTTGTTTTCTGACAGATTGTGACTGATTCTTCTGCTTCTTAGAAGGTAGACGTGTTCTGCTGCCTTAGTAACTATTAAGAGTTTGTGTCTATCGAAAAATCATGTACACACACAAGCACAGACACTAGTGAACCAGAGAACCATATCTCAGCTCCCATCAATGGAGCTGCTCATTTATAGAACTACAGGTTAGGGGGGAGGAGGCAGGGAAAGAGGGGGTGGCTAAAATCCAGGCCTGATGCTCGTTTCCTTTGCTTTCCCCACATACAATCCCATTTATTGACAAAGGATAAACGAAAAGCAGGGAGTACGGTGACGTATCAGGCGGTTCTTTAAATGTGAGTTTGCTGTGCCCAGCAGTCAGGTGTGGTGCTGATCTGGTGAAAGCACTCTTCGTGCTGTGGCTAGCTACTTAACATCGCTGCTTATTATAAACGTCATCTTAAAGCAGCCAGTTAGAGAAATGCAGATTCACAGGAGACTTAGTGGCAACAGTTCCCAAAGCAATATGGTCTGTGTTGGGTCAGAATATATTCTTCTACATGAACTTCTGGAGAATCAAGTCAGAGAATAACTGGGAACTATTTGTGAGGACAAGAAATGAAAATGGCATCATACTGACTAATCATTCTTGAAAGAAGGAGCCCATAGCCTATATTAAACATGTGCTATTGTCATTGGAACCCCTCAATACCCCACTCCCTTCGATGTCCCTTTGATAGGCATATCTCTACAAGTTTTATCCTCTATCCGTATGGCCTCATTTCCTGTTGACTTTCCCCTCTTCCCTACTCTGTGTTCTATGGCGAAAAAGTTATTAACATGAACACATATTTTATGAATGCACCACAGGGACAAGGATACTGTAAATTTAAAAAATTGTTAACATTTATTTATTTTTAAGAGAGAGAGAGAGACAGAGAGACAGAGAGAGAGAGAGACAGAGTGTAAGCAGGGGACGGGCAGAGAGAGAGGGAGACAGAATCTGAAGCAGGCTCTAGGCTCTGAGCTGTCAGCACAGAGCCGGATGCGGGGCTTGAACTCACAGACCACGAGATCATGACCTTAGCCGAAGTCGGAGGCTTAACCGACTGAGCCACCCAGGCACCCCAAAGTTACTGTAAATTATTGGTGAAAGGATCAAGGAGATAGAGTGTAATGCAGAAAGAAGAACGTTCCACTGGGAAACAGGACATCTGTGTTCCTCTTCTGAGCTTGTGGTGAACTATTGGGTAGCCATGAGGAAATGACCATCTCTGGACGTAAAGGTTCTCACATGTACAACAAAGGATAGGATGAGATCTTACCTAGGTCCCTTCCAGTGTAACATTACATTCCGATCATTACCGCACAATGTCTATGTGTAGTCACTATGCTGAGCACTTTCCCATTTCCTTTGATCTTTACACCCCTGTGAGGTACATGTCATCACCCTCATTTCACTGCTGGACAGCCACGGCTTGAAGAATGAGGAACATGCTGTAGACACAGCCTGCAAGTGGCTTAGCTGGTTCTCTCTATCCTAATAACTATGCTGTATTCTTCACCTGGACCAAAATGTCATTAATAAGAAAAGCTATGTTTTGTCACCAAAGCTGCTCTGCTAAGATCCTGGACTAAAGATCTAGTACCTGAGCGGTGAGCAAACTATATTAATATATTGAGGTGTTTGAGTACCAGTGGATTATCAGCCACTTCCCTGAGCTGCCAGACCTTTTCCTTGTTATTGCCCTAAACATCCTCTCTCACTACCCTGTGATCCATTCAGCAACTATGGGGAAATGCCTAGTAGAACAGCTTTCCAGGACCCTCTTCAGTATTAGGACCTGTCTCCATTTTGCCTGGAGGCTACACTGTAATACTGGTTGTGAACTACTTTAAATACTGCCCCTGAAATTACTATCATAGCTACTTTCCCTTCCTTTTGCCTGCAGGCCCAGACATGATGAGTTGACTTCTGCCCTCACAAGATGTTTTTCAAAGCTCCTGCTTGAGAGTGAATGTTGATTTACAGTTGAAGTTAATTTGGCTGAGTTGTTACAAATATGCTTCTCAAGTCCTTTGCCTGGGTTCTGTGTCCAGTTACTGTGGTCCTGTCTGGGAATCTGGTTCTCAGTTACCCCTACCTATCTCAAGCTCCTAACAGGACACTGTCTTCAGCTTTGCCTACTTTATGTCTAGGCATATCTTCAATACATGCCTGCCGTTTCTTCCTTTTCTGATTACTAGGTTTCTACATCTATTCCTTGTTTTTAATTGCTTTGTGGTCTTACCCAAAACCTCCCCTCATCTTCTGTAGAATTCACTTCCTCTGGTGGATTTGTTTGGTTTGAGGCCCCCGACTTCTATTCTACCTGAGATTATAGGCCAAAGGGGAGTTGTTACCATAGGTGGCTTTCTCCAAGTGAGAGGTTTTATCAATGTTCGTTTTGGAACTTGAGCATATAGAAGTGAGACCTTCATGGGATTTTTTCTAGTCTTACTAATGGTATATCTCCCCTCTACCTTAAAAGTAACAAAGACATTTCCTTTGCTGCTCTGTTTAAAAAAATCCATTTGTTACTACTCTCTACCATCCTGTATATTTTACTTATTTATCTTGTTCATTTTCTATCTTCAGAGAGGGTAAGCCCTGTTAAGGTAGGATTTTTTTTTTGTCTTGTCCATGAATATAACTCAAGTACTTGACACGAGGTCTAGCATAAGTGGGTCCTTGGAAAATATTTTCCAAAATAATAGGCGAATGACTGAATGGAACCTGACCCTGATGTCTTGCTCTCTTTAACAAATGAGTTACAAAAGTTATTTCTTAGTAGTTTTAAAATGAAGTGAATGAAGAAGAAATAAATCACTGTACCAAAGTAGTCAATAATTTGGCAATAAAGTTATGTCCTACAGTAGCCAGGTTTTTTTTGGTCCAAAGAGTGCTGGAGAACAGGTCTGTTCCACAGAGTGGGCGAATGGTGTCAGCTGAGTCAGAGGGGGGCGAGAGGCCAGAATAGCTATTGTCCTAATTACTCAGCCAGCAAACCTCACGGAACTGGCTTGTAAATAACATATTCATCAGCTTCACAGGGCTCTCTGCACAGATGATTTCATCTGAATTTGATCTCCCAATCCCCTTTTTTGGAAGGTTTATGTGGATGTTTTCTGGCGTGCCTGCCTGCTATGTGAAGCTAATGTACTCCCGGAAGATGCTCACCACAGAGGCAATGGCAGATAGAGTTCAGGTTCACCCTGCCCACTGCCATGACAGAGACTGATCGATGTGAAGGCAGCTTAATGGAAACAATTCTATTTTGTATTTCTAGAATTGTCTTTGAATTATTTTTACTCTGTTGACGATCTTAAACTACAACAGAAGTTCTCCAAGTAAGTAGGCTCAAGTAAAAGACAGATGTACATACATTACCAGCTAAGCTCATGAAAGCCAATAACAAGCATTTGCCAGGGTCATCTCTGATATAAAGGGATATTGTTGCAATATTGTGAACACATATAAACAAACTCTTTCTAGGATGCTGATCAGTACCAACCAACTCTGCTTCTGCTTCAGGAAACACTTCTCTCATAGCCTCTACTGCCTTGATAGACAGGTTTTGTAACCTAACTCATGTCCAGGCTATGGTGAGGTGATCAGGAGAGGGTATCGGACTGAAGACTCATTAATTCATGGGCAGCCCTGTAGCTGTGTGTTTTGAAAGGATAGTTATGCCAACCTGATTTTCTTTCTTAGAAATGTGAACACAGAGAGTCAGAAATAATTTATGGGGGCACCTGGATGGCTCAGTCGGTTAAGCGACCCACTCTTGATTTGGGTTCAGGTCATGACCTCACAGTGCGTGGGTTTGAGCTGGCTTCACTCTGACACTGCAGAGTCTGCTTGGGATTCTCTCTCTCCCTGTCTCTCTCTGCCCCTGCCCAGAATGTGTTCATTCTCTCTCTCTCTCTCAAAATAAATAAATAAACTTAAAAAAAAAAAAAGAAATAGTTTATGGATCAGAACTAGAGGCAGAAGCTGAAGGGATGAAGTAAGGATATAAAAAACTAACATTTACTGAGTCCCTACAATGTGCCTGATGCTATCTAGCACATTACATGGGCCATCTTTTACATCCCCATAATAAGCTCCATGACCCAAGCACTCTTCTTAATTTGCAGTAGGGTAAGTTACTTGACTGTATAATAATAACTGGTGGGACCATGATTCAACCCAAGGTCTATGTGATTCCAGAGGCTCTTCTCTTTGTTTTTTCTTTTTCAAATTTTTATTTAAATTCTAATTAGTTTACATATAGTGTAAAATTGGTTTCAGGAGTAGAATTTAGTGATTCATCGTTCATATAACACCCAGGGCTCATCATAACAAGTGTCCTCGTTAATACCCATCACCCATCTAGCCCATGACCCCACCTACCTCCTCCATGACCCTCAGTTTATTCTCTATCATTAAGAGTGTCTTATGGTTTATTTCCCTCTCTCTCTTTATTCTCCTTCCCATATATTCATCTGTTTTGTTTCTTTTTGTTGTTGTTGTTTATTTATTTATTTTGAGAGAGAGAGAGAGAGAGAGAGAGAGAGAGAGAATGAGTGGGGGAGGGGCAGAGATGGAGACAGAGAGACAATCTTAAGCAGACTCCATGCTGTCAGCACTGAGCCGGACTCGGGGCTCGATCTCATGAACTGTGAGATCATGACCTGAGCAGAAATCAAGAGCTGGACACTTAACTGAGCCACCCAGGAGCCCCTCATCTGTTTTGTTTCTTAAATTCCACATATGAGTGAAATCATATGGTGTTTACCTTTCTCTGACTGGCTTACAGAGCCTCTTCTTTTTTAAAAAAAATTTTTTTACATTTATTTATTTTTGAGAGACAGAACACAAGTGGGAGAGGGGCAGAGAGAGAAGGAGACACATACTCCAAAGCAGGCTTCAGGCTCTGAGCTGTCAGCACAGAGCCTGATGCAGGGCTCGAACACACAGACCACGAGATCATGACCTGAGCTGAAGTCAACACTCAATCGACTGAGCCACCCAGGCACCCCAACAAAGCCTCTTCTAATCACTGCATGACACTGACTACAGAGGAGAGTGAATTTGGTAAAGATCACGTTAAAATAAAGAAGGGGGAAAACCTATGAGTAAATAGAGAATATCAGTTGTTTGAGAAGAAGAAATGGAATGGAAGAAACCAAAGAGAAGCAAAGATAGCTTGTGGAAAAACACATTTCCCAGGAGAAAGAAAAGAGAAGTAATCTTAAGAACTGTCTTAGGTTAGAACTGACATTCTGCTGTCAGGTCCAATTTCAAACCACCTGTATCCCTCCCTGCATATTACATGAAAAATTCTCTATCCTTTGCTAATAAAAGAATCTTTAAAAAATTATATATACTAATTAATACCATAAAAGTCCATTTTGGAGAGAGAACAATCATAGCATGTATGTTGCAAGTATCCAGTTCTTTCCTTCTGTTTCTATGCTTAGCAGCCAGCCTATCTCTCCTGGGGAGACTGGCATAGGGGTGGGCCCCCGAAAGCCAGGGCCAGGATGACCTGATGCTCATTTCTTGTTTTAGCATCTCCTAAACGGATGGGCCCTTGACATTTAGGAAGTCTATAGCCCCAACAAAGCATCTAGAACCCAACGCCACCTTCTCTTTCTTGTTATGCCAGAGGACTTCCTTCAGAGCTTTATTCTGATGACTCAAGCACTTGTAGAAAATCAGCTTCGAGGAAAGCACGGTTCTGCTCATAAAAATGCCTAATTCCCAGGACGCCTGCGTAGCTCAGTTGGTTAAGCGTCCAACTCTTGGTTTCGGCTCGTGTCATGATCTCACAGTTCATGTGTTCCAGCCCTGCAACGGGCTCTGTGCTGACAGCTTGAAGTCAGTTTAGGATTGTCTCTCTTCCTCTCTCTGCCTCTCCCCCACTAATGCTCTCCCTCCCTCTCTCAAAAAAAAAAAAAAAAAAAAAAGAAAAGAAAAGAAAAAAGAAAAAAGAATGCCTAAACTCCCTGACCCAGCAAGGGAAATAAATCACATATGAATCTATGCCATGCCCTTCTGTTGGGAAGCATTGGTTCTACGGGTCGTGCAACTGAGGATGCGTGCTACCCAGGCAATATGTGTAACAACCCCTCCCTTGAAGAACCACTGCTGGACCCTAGGATGTGAGGGACCCTAAAAGGTTTTGGCTGAACTCCTAGCACCCATGAATTTAAGAACCTTTTCTACTCATAAGATTCTCATCAAGAATAAGACTCTCATCTCCTACCTTGGGGTTGTCACTAGGAATGTGTTTTCTTCGTCTTTGGATTGCTTCACTTAGTTCTTTGTCTTCACTTTATTCTTTCGACAAGACTGGGTTCAGTTTTAAACTCATCTTCTGCAGTACCTAGGAATCCTGTTCTTTTGAAATTGTAAATGAACAAATTTCCTATAAAGGAAAGACCGGAATGACCTAGTCAATGATAGAATTTATTTTTTCCATTTTACAAGGTTCCAGTAACCCTATTGATTAAATGAGGCCGTGTACTTAGTTTTCAGAATATGCTATGATAAATTAGATATCTAAATGTCAGATGAAACCAGGACTTTCTGAAATTTCCTGATATGCTCCCTGGGCTTATGTGTATGTATCTGAGGAGTATATGCAGGCCGACTTTTCATAAAAAAAGGACAAAACTGCGATGTTTTCCTACATTACTTAGATTATAAATGGGTTGATCAACACAACCTCACTGTCCAATCCATCAAAAAGCATTATTTTTAATTAACTTAATGAATAATCATGAGATTACAAGACACGGTTCAATTTTGAAATATATAATATATAAACAAAACCTGTTTTTATGGGTTTAAAGAATAAAACATTTGTATGCTGTATTCATTATCTATCTTGAGTATATATTCCTTTTATTTTATTTTTTATAGTCAGATTTATTGAGGTATAATTTAGATACATTAGAATTCACTATTTTGGGGTGCACATTTTAATGAATTTTGACAAATATAAACAGACATGTACCCATCGCCATAATCATAATATAGAGCTTTTCCCAAAAGTTTCTTCATGGCCATTTGTAGTCAGTCCCCTCCTGAATTCCAAGCACTGGTTTTGCCTTTTCCAGAATGACGCCCTGTAATAGAATCGCACAGTATGTTAGCCTTTTGTGCCTGGAGTTCTTCACTTAGCATAAGGCATTTGAAATTCTTTCATATTGTTGCCTGTACGAGGAGGCAGGCTCCTTTTTAATGCTGAGTAGTATTCCATTATCTGGTGTATTGTAATTAGTTTATTCATTCACCAGTGGAAAGATGTTTAGGTTATTTCCATTTTGGGCTGTAACGAACGAAGCTGTTATGAACATTCATGTATAACTCTTTGTGTGAACATATTTTCATTTCTCTTGGGAAAATACCCAAGCGTGGGTATTCATTTTATTTTCAAATGGATATACACACATATTAAATAATATATGAAAGCTATATGTATGAAAGAACCCAGAATACTAAGTAAATTTTATTCTTGCCAATGAGACAGATCTATTCATTAGCTGGGGAAGCTTAGTTATTACATGAACCAAGTTTTTCATTTGTCAAGACTAGCACGTATTGAATGTTTGATACTCTGCTCCTTTCCAAAACTACCAGAGAAATAATTCAGAAATTTCAATGGCATCTAAGCTTTCTGAATTTAACATTTTGGTTTTCTTTTTCTATTGTAGATAAAGTGTAATATGTGTTGCCTATACCAGTAGCTTGCTCTTTTTCAAGGATTTTGAATTTGAATTTCAAATTTTGAGATTTTGAAAACCTTTGTGAAATAATTTTCAAATTTTTTCTAAAGAGCAATAAAAAATGAACCATTTTTCTTTACTATAAGTAAAACTCTTTAAGATAAAATGTGTTCATAGAGTAAAAAATGTAAATTTAGTTTATCCTTTAATACAGGGTTGAAAAACAATATGAAGTGGTAAGAAGTTTGAACAAGTACAGTAGATAATTTTAAAGTGTCTCTCCACCTTACAGTGATTCTTCCTAATCTAGGAATCAACACATCCTTGAATCCACAGGATCACAGACCAGGGTGAGTCTCTCTCTAGTCCTCCTAGTCGTTCATGACTTTACCCTTCTGCCTGCAACGTTTGGACCAGGATGGACATCCAGACCTGTCTAGGCCAATCAAATGCTCTTCCACAAAATCTGATCTAAACTAAGGCTTTTTCTTTGGGTGTACCTGAATCATTATGTTCAGGGCCTGTGAGACAGCTGTTTTTCCACCATTTAACCGAGAAGCAGAGAATGCTCATGTACAAGGAGGAATGAAGCAGATGTGCAGTGGAACCAAGAAATGAGATGAATGCTCCCAGTGACTGTCTTAGCTTTGCTTCCAATCTGTAGTTTGCCATGGTTCCTGAGGCCCAGAACCTAGTCTCTTTTCTGGTGATCTGTGAAACACTTAATGAGCAAAATTTTGGTTTAACTGAGCTTGATACGGTTTCTGTTGCTTGACTTCAAAGAGCTTTTAAGCACTAGAATTTGGAGTCTTCCACTACTCACTCTCCTGATAACTAGTTATGGGATCAGGTAAAATACTCAAATTCTCTGGGTTCTGGTGTTTTCTGGGCCTGGTAGATAAGAACACAGGATTTGGAGTTAGTCAAAAGCGGCTTCAGATGTGGATTTTACCACTTTTCATTTCTGTGAGTGGAGGAAAGCTTAACTGTTTCAAAGTCAGTTTCCTCTATGGAAAGAAAGATAATAACTTAGGGTTTCATGAGAAAATATTTATTAAGGAAGCAAGATCAGTCCTACTGTATACTAAGCATTCAAAGATGGAAACAATTATCATTACTCATTCCTGTTTTATTTCCTTCTCTCTTTTTTCGCTCCTTTTCTCTCTTTCTTCTATAAATATTTCATTTTTCCATGCACTAAGTCTGCTATTGAGAATGCTACATGTCAATAAAGGTTAAATACACATTACCGTAAAGAACTGGAATTCTCCCTGAGAAGACAGACTCATAGAGTCGTGATGTTACTTTCCAGTGCAATAACAGATGTGTGTAAGAGGGCACTTATCCAGCAGGCAAACTGAAGAGGGATACAGCTACGAGTCCAAATCACCCCTTTGGAGCTTTATTGCCAGAAGTCTAGAGGTGACCCCATAAAGGGTGTAGGCAACAGCATTTTCTGACTTGAAAAACCTGCAGGGTAAGCTCTTTATGGAGTGCTTCTTGAGATCTGGTGATGTCAACTTAGGTCCTGAGGTCAGATATATTTTCATGGTATCACGTTCCTGGGGAGGATTAGTCTGGGTGGTGGGCTGCTAAGGTCCCTGACCTAGTCCTAAAAATGACAAAAGGTTACCATCTGGTCAGCAGGCAAATGGCCAAATGGTCTCTAATAGGCTTCCCCTAACAGCCTGGAAAATTGACTTGATCTTTGTTGCTCCAAAGGCAAATGTTTTCTTAACTTATAACCTGAGGGGCTGTCTTCCAGTGACTAGTGCCTGCACCTGTTGCCCAGTTTCGGCAAGCTCTTAGCCAGTATTCAAACAGAACAGCAACACAAGTTAAACAAAGATTGTCTCTTCTAAAAGTCCCCCTCTGAACCAAACTGTTCCACTCCCTTATTCAAGTCAGAATCAGTGTTGCAGTTTGGTGGTCTTTTAAATAAAAGTAAATTACTTTTTTTTGGTCTCTTCTAAGTCATAAATATCTTGACATACATATATGTTTTCTTCCAAACGTACTGACACAGCTGCATATTTAGTTATATGAAAACAAATAGGCTCGTCCACGTGGGTCGTGGAGAGTATGTCTGCTTGTCCAGTTGCTTGTAGCAGCTGAGCGTATGTGGTGCCCACTTAGTCTACCCAGAACAATTGCAACTCCTGTGTTCTCTCTATGACCTGCCTGACAGAGCTCTCTGCAGAATGGCGCTGGGGTGGCTCCCTGGGTGGTGGCAGGTACTCGAGGGGAAGGACCATCTTCCATTTTAAAAATCTGTTTCCTGAGGGGTGCCTGGGTGGCTCAGTTGGTTAAGCATCTAACTCTTGACTTCGGCTCAGGTCATGATCCCACGGTTCGTGAGTTCGAGCCCCATGTGGGGTCTGCACTGACAGCACAGAGCCTGCTTGGGATCCTCTCTCTCTCCCTCTCTCACTGCCCCTCCCTTGCTGGCACTCTCTCTCTCTCTTTCAAAATAAATAAATAAACTTAAAAAATGTTTAAAAACTAAAAAAAGAAATCTGTTTCCTGAGAGCACCTTGCAGATGATCCTGCATCAATGCTGCTCAGTGAATATTGACTGGCAGAATTGCCTCAGGGTAAACTGGGGATACCGAGTTGGCAGCCTCTGCAGCCTGTATTTCTCTTGAGGTCCTCAAGGGGAAATTGAACTTCATTGAAACTGGGGCTTCATTCTTCACCATTCAGACTGTGTCTCTGAACTGTTTCAGTGTCCTCAGCTTAGATGGAAAAGTGGATGTCTGAGTGCTGATGACTGTTAGGGTTTTATCACTTTGAGAGATCCTGGCATCTCTATCGGGCTTTGGAAGCCACACGTTCTTTGTGAAGCCCAGCTTCAAAGTATTCTCTGGCTGCTTTTATATTAAGTATAGCTCAGGGAAAGATCTGTTTTCCTTCTGTGTTAAGCTGACTTTACCAGTTCTGAGTCAAGTGATTCCTCTTAAAATATGATTGAGTAAAACCTCATTTTTTTTTTTTTTTTGTGGAAGCATTTTTATTGGAGGGTTGTAAAGAATCTACTGGAAATGGTGGAAGCCATCATCCAACATTGGACAATTCAGCAAAGGTTTTAGTCAGAAAGACTGTCCCTGTCCATTGTATACACCCCCTGAAAGTCTACTGAGACCACCTCAACCTCTGTTATATAAAGAAAAATCATCTACCACACACTGTGGTCAAGATATATAAATCAAGCCATAAACAGACATTGAAGCCAAAATTCTGATGCCGAACTAAGTCAATTGAAGTTTACTTACTCATTCTTCACTTAGCCTTTTCATGTGAACCCTATGAAGAAAGTTCAGACATATTAATTACAGGTTAAGGTAGTAGCATCTTTTGCACATTTCCTTTCATGTCAAACAAATACCATGCCAAGGGAGGAAAGATTCTCATCTTTAATTGATGGTTGTCATCAATAATACTATAAATCTATCACTTTCTACAAAGTGTTCCAATATGCATTACCTCACTTGATATTCACAATGTTACAAGCAATAAATTCTATGGGAATTTAATTTTATGTGGTGGTTTCAGTTTCAGGGAGGCTTCAAAAGGAAGGTGGAATTTGAGTTGACCCTTGTGGGAGGGGGAGTGAGTGTGTCTCCATGAACAGATTGCAATCTGTCCACCTCTGAGGGGTGTAGCCTCCCTTATAACACTGTTGACATCAGTGCAAGTGCACAGACCATCCCTCTCTCTTCGTGCCCTTTCACACTTTCTCATTATGAATGTGTCATGGCCTTTCCACTTAGTACTATAACCCCCTGCCTCCTGGGCCTCCCTCCATATGGGAATAAGGCAGAGGGTTGTGTTGAGGTGCTGCCTGGACTGGAAGTCCAGAGACTCAAATTTTAACCCTAATTTGGCAATAGCTGTACGATGTTTGACTAATTTTATCTATTAAAAAACAAGGAGGGTGGCTCACAAGATCATCCTTTAAGTGATTTCTTTAGTAAAGGGCTCTTTACAAAGGAATGAACAGGATTAGGGAAGCCCATGGGAATTATTGAAGCGCTCAGGGTCCAGCAACAACAGAAGCCTCTACTACACCTGAAGGAGAAAGGTGTTTTGGCAAGTGGTTGAGAGAGGGAGTTTCAGGAAGGGTTGCTGGCAGAAGCTGTAGTTATAGAGGGGGTACAGCCACTGCCACATCTGTCCTAGCCAGGAAAAGGGACAGGGACAAATTCCATGACCTTGCTCTCTTCCTGCCCTCCAAGCTCTTGCTGGTGCCTCCCATTGACCAAACCAAACAGAAGCCAGCATGCAGACGAACCCAGACAATGTACACTGCAGGGCTCGGCCTCCCTGAGCACTGAGAAGAACAGACTATGGCTTTCATTGGGTCTAAGGGCAGATGGAACATATCTCCTGGAGACCCCAAATCATGATTCAGTTGTTCTTTTTGCAGTGATAGGTGCTAGCTGCCATTATTTTGGTTTGATTTTTTATTCATGTACACAGCCTTTATTTCCATCTCTATTTCCAAATGCTCTCTGGTAATTTCCTAATAGAATATCCATTAAACAAATCAGTCAGTTTCTCCATGATAGCTGAAAACATTGATTTTTGATGGCCGGTCGAAGTTTACAAACTCCAATTTAGAAACTAGTACCACAGTTTCTTACAGAAAGTAAAATTTTATCAGTAACATAGCTTTGGTAGTCCTCTTAAAGTAGGTGATATTAGCATAATTACAACTTGGGTAACATACATTTAGTGTTGATGAACTTATAATGGGGAAAACATTAAAGTGTTTGAAACTTTACAACTAGCATTATCCTATTTAACATTGCAAATGAAAGCACGAAGAGTGAAAAATCCCTAACTTTATTTGCTATCAGAATAAACATATGTTTATATACTAGTGTGTGTGTGTGTGTGTGTGTGTATCTGTCCTCTGACTAATGGTTCTTTTCTTTTCCAAATAGACAAAACATAATCAAATGCTTATGAAGCAAAATGCCTATTATACAATGGCATAGTTTTTCCTTTGATTATATTGAAACTAATGGAGTTTCTTCATCAGTATGATGGAAGATTTTTTTTGTATCTAACTTATGAAACTACTTACTCTGATTTTCTACTTTGTTACTACCACAATAATCTATTGGCATGCCCAGCTTTCTGAAATTTAGGAGCAAAATGTAGAAGGGTACAGTGTGTCTGCAATACCATAGGAGATCTAATTTTAGGACTGATGTTAAATAAATCTGAGAGTAAATATTAAGCAAAAAAAGCATCTTCAAACTCCAGGATTAGGATCTGTGTTCGTTTATTTCATTCAATTAATGTATGAAATATAAATTTGCTTTATAACACTATAACACCATATATTTCAACAAGCATTAAAATGCATTGCGTCTTTAAGCCTGTGTTTTAAAAATTTAACAAATAACATTAGGTGGTTCCTAAGGGATCTGCATGGTATATAATAGGACAAGTGGTTCTATCTATAGTCAGAGATGAGGACACAGTTGACATTTAGAGTTTCACATGGTTTCCCCAAAGAATGTCAGGCTGTGAAGAGCAGCAGGGTTGCTGAACTGAAAGGCCGGGAATCAATAGAAGCACACAGTCCATAAATATGAACTTGGGGATGCTGTATGGCCAGCACTGTGTGAAGTGAAGAAAAACAGGGTCATGTCATGAAGTCTTGGTAGAGAATGGGGTTGGAAGGATCAACCTCCAGTTCTATTCCTCACTCCTCTCGGGAGACTGTGTCTGTCTCAAGATGCTATGATTTCAGACGTCTTGCAAGAGGTATGTGGGGGAGTCCAAGGTGTACATGTCTATGAATAACTAGTCAGTAAAAACAGAAGAGAAAAGGGTGGATACTTTCTACTCAACTCCTTAGTGCTCATGATGTAGTGGGCTGCTAAAATCTCAATCCCGTTCTAGTCAAAGTAGTAGGCAATCAGTGGCCTATAAGGTATCATTTGGATGATCCTAGGACAGATGTCCCACATATTCCCACTACTTATTACTCCTCTCCTCCCACGTTGATAAAGTCCTGCATTAAGACCTCCCTGAAGGAAGAACGCTAAAGGTCCCTATAACATGTAAACTGGTTAGTTCACATGGGGTTATGGATTAGCAACCATTCAAATTTGGAGCATACATGATTTCACCGATTACTGAGACACTAACTAGTGTGGTATGGAGAGAAGACAGAAAGCAGTCAATCAGAATGGGAAGGCAGGATATTCTACTGCAGCCTCAGGGTGGCCAGGAGAATAAGGCACTTGACTCTCAAGGGTTGTGTGGGTTGTGGAGACACTAGATAGATAGGACCTTTGACAGGATGAGTCTCCCTGAAACTCCGTTGGACCCAGTTCTTCCCTTGTGATGTAATTCACAGGAACACAGTGCAGCAATGGGGTCTCTCTGAAACACAGCCAGGGAAAGGCAAACGTGCCATGTTTAAGCTCATCTCCAAGTCAGTCACCTGTGTGGATTCCTTAAGCCTGTAATCGTTAATGTCCCTTGATTCTGCTTCACTCATGTTCTTTTCTGATTAGAGTCTTCCCTCTCCTTTCAGGAGCTATTTCTGATGAACAAACAAGTCTATGAGGGTCCCTCAAGCTCATGTGCTTTAGTGTCATAGCCTGTGGCTTATGTAGAGCAACCACGTGGGACTTGAACAACCTGCTCTCCAAATGGCAGGTGCTTGTCTAAGATTCCACCGCAAGATAAAGTTAGGAAGCAAAGCAAAACGTGAGAGAATTGTCCTTACCTGGAATGTTTTCTGTGTGTGTATCTGAAGGGAAAAAGAAGATCTTTGAAGTTCATGTATATAACTAGACAGTGTCTTTTTGGGTTATAATATGCCCTGTACCATTTTTTTTTGGTTCTTTTTTGGTAGAGCAAAAAAAAAAATTCACTGTTTATACAATATTTTTGAAAGAGCTACCTATTAAAATTAAAGAAGTAAGAATGAACTAATTATTTCACAGAAGTTGCTAAGCGTTGGCATATTGCTCTGCACGTCCCTGTTATGGTCTTATGAAATACAGAGTTGTAGAATTGCTTGAGTTGATATTGGTAATCTGTTTATTTATAACTGTGATTTATAAATACTAACCTTCACCTGATTTTAAATGCAATTTCTTTTTCTGCTTATTTGTATACATAATTCTTGAGGTAACTTACTTATAAATCAAAAGCTACAAATCTCTAATTTAGTGTCTGGATTTACAGATCCCTGAGTCTTCATTAACTTCTTGATTTATAAACAATGGACCAAAAGTCTCAGTTGATACATGCAAAAATCTTCTGATAGATTTATGCACTGTAAGCAAGAGCCCTGCTGTAAATCATTGTCGTGTTTACAGATGTTCCCATTAGTTAGTGCTTTGGCTGTCTGATTTGAAAACACCTTCTCTCTTTACTATTTAATTCTGACTTATCTTTTTAATATATGGCACATTCTGATAATTTGTTACTGCTAAGTGCTGATTTATAAGGGCACTATAATAAATTTTATAACATAAATTTTAAAGGTTTTGAATTAGGTATACCAGCTTTTTGAAAGCTTTATGGCGGAAAAACAATTCTCAGAAGCAAGAAGTAAATTTTACAACCAAATCTTACAAAACAAAACATGAAGCACTGGCTATAAGAATATTTGCCTTTTCTTTCTATACTGTCTCCCCACCCCCTGTGTTAAGACTTTCATTTCTAAACAAGTGTGTACAGTTGTTGGCTGGACCTAAGGAGGCTTCCAAGGGCAGAAAGTATTAGTGTTTGTTTGACCTGAACAGATTGATATGACTACTGGGTATTAAGCCTCTTGTTGAATTTTGGGGGGCCTGCATGCTTTTATCTTGGTTCTCTCTTTCATCTGTGCTTTTCATCTGCTGGGGACACACTGGTGCATATTTAGAATTAAATCCCTGCTTGGGGAGCTCGGAACACTGGCTGGGCAGCATGTTCATTATGTATCCGTTGAATTTATTTATTGTTTCCCTGGCTAAGGGCGCAGGGATTTATGTTTATCAGTTTTATGCCTTTGCCTACTAGTGACTGAACTGCCCACTGTCAGAGAGAATTGCTCCTATAGGGGTTTAGGGCAAGGCCTGGGAGCGCTGAGTAAGGATTAGCATTTTAGAGTGATGCTATTCTTAGAAGCGTTATGTACAATAAAGGAAATGGATGATTTCCCTCTTGATTATATCAAATCTAGCAATCTGTGTGGTTCACTTTTGTTCCTTAGGTTCATGTGGTTTACCTTTGTACTTTTCTCCCTCTAGAGGAGGCAGGGGGTGATGTGTATTGTTGCATGGTATCTTTATTAGGTTTTACGTTACCGATTTCCAAGAGCTGAAAAGTATCTAAAGTGGGCAGTCAAAGGTATAAATATTGTTTTGGATGAACTACAAAACAGTAGACAGAAAGTTTTACCCTGTGTTTTCTATATTGCCCTGAGATTCATAGGAATCTAGGAGGTTTTTTGGCAAGGAAAAATGGTGGGTCAACAATTTACAATGTAGCAGCTGGGTTTGACCATAAAACTTTTTTTTTCATAAAGCATTTTTTAACAACACAATTTGTAGAATAAAGTAGTTCATATGCTTTTTAAAAGACCTACTTTGGAGAAATCTCTGAGCCAGGAATTTGTACTAGAATTGGGCACGTGGAGGAACAAAGACGATGTTCTAGAATTTCAACACATGGTTTGTGTTCTCAAGGCAAGTCAAGGAAGTAAGGCAAGATTCAAATCCAAAATGGTTAATAACATGATTTTTACTGGAAGATCCAGGGCTTTAGCTAGGTTTCCCTGCTGAGTAGCTGTGTAAGCCACTGCAAATCACATCAATCTTTCAGGGTTTTAGTTCCTCTACCTTACATGGAGAAGATTTGATTAACAAATATTAACTGAATACCTATTATTTGCCAGGCATGATCAGACCTATTGGGGAATGAATGATCAATTAAAACACAGTCAACTTCACAGAATTAAAGTCCAGGAAAGAAGGGAGATATTTCTTTAACTAATAATGGCGCATATGTTAGCGTTCTCTCAATCTCTCTCTCTCTCCAAAAGTAAAACAAAACAAAACAAAACAACAACAAAAACCAAAAATAAACTTAAAAAAATAAAAATTTAAATACTGTAGAAGAGGAGAAAAATACTTGAAGTCTCTTTTAGCCCTGTAATAGTAGTGATTTTGTGATAGATGTTTATGAATCCATAAGTAATGAATGGCATGCACATTACTGTTACTTGTTCTAGTTACTCCGCAGACAAAAAATGACCTTTACGGCATAGTTATCTCCCTCCTACTGTTGGAATATTTTTGCAGAGTCATGTTATTAAACTAAGTAGTTACTGCATAGAATTAGTAATTTCAAACAGGAAAGAGAGGGAGAAATAAAATTGAATCAAAGAAGAAGGTGAAATACAAAGAAAAAATATCTAGGAGGGATTATATTTGTTATTTATTTCTTGCATACAAGAAAAATAGCAGTGGTGTGTGCCCGCTGCTATTTCAATACTAGACTTGATCATGAGGACAAGAATACTGGTCACATTAATGTTACATCTTGAAATATGAATTAATTTGGTGGAATGATCAAGGGCTGAGTTTTTTCACTTTGAACAGCATTTTAGGTGCAAAATAAGACCATGCCATGAAGTCCCCAAAGAGCAGCAACTGGCCAAGAAGTGTGGCCCTGTTGAGCAGACCTTGGCATTGAGGATTAGCCATGTAGGTAACATCTGTGGGTTTCACAGAACTCTCATATAACAGTGTTTCCGCTTCCTCCTTCACTGAAAGGTTTGGGATTGCCTTATCTTCCAGATATTGCCTAGCACAATATCCTGCAGTGCCTTGGGGATGCAATTGTAATGGATTTATCCTCTCAAGCTTGAGTGTAGTCCAAATTTGATCATTGCTTTGCTATGACCACTAGGGAATTAACCTAATTATAATATTTAAAAACATAACTTGGGTTGTTTCACTGTTACTAGAGTAAATTCCTAATGGCAACTTAACTGAGAAAAAAACATTTTCTTCTTCATCTTGAAAATAGGAAACTTCTAAGCAAAAACGAAAGAAAATGGTTTTATACCTAAAGTTCTTCTGGACTGGTCTTTAATTAAGACCATAATTACATATGGACATTAAAGTATCATTTCCTTCATATCCAATGTTATCATTCTGCCTTTTTTCTACATTCAACACATTTATTAGACATGAAGGCTTTGAACATAATCATGCAAATATAAGCGTCGAAACATAATTGTCAAAAAAAAAAAAAAACAATTCAGCAGGCAGATGACCTCTTTGAAAAAAGGAACAATAGGAGCTAATAAAGCTGCCAAGTGGATATGAGAAATTCACTGCTTTCTGCAAATCTAAGAAGAGAAAGGGCATTTTTAATTATTCATTACACTGATGCTCAGGAAAAAATAAATTAAGGGCATCTCATTTTATGAGAATTTAATGCAATTTATATGCTGTCCTTCTCTACTACCTTTCCCATGAGGTCTGTTTAACTATAGATCCATGTGAAAAATAGCAGCTTTTTCCTTTCCATTAGTGTTTCTTCCTGCCACAATCATTTCATATGCCCTGTGTCTGGGCTAGTGACTCATTTCATCAGACTCATTTCAAATCAGGGCCATGGCCCACCTGATGAAAAGCAAGACAGGGTTGCAAATGGAATGATGTCCTCCTTTGGACAAGATGTTGGTAGAACAGACATGTGCTTGGGTTTGGATGTATCCTGTTCAACATTTTAGTGAGTTGAGTGAATTCGTGGAGAAGATGTACATTTGTTAAATTCATGGATGATGCAGAATTGGGAGAGTCAGCTAATATGATAGATGACAGAATCAAGTGTCAAAAAGCTCTTGATACATTGGAAATATGAGCTAACAGCAATATAGTGCATTTATATCTTGCAACAATAATTTATGAGTTCTTCTGTCAAGATTAAAAACATCAATCGCATATATAAACAGGTTGGGGAAACCTTGATAAGTGATAGATTAGGTTAAAGCAACAATAATGACTACAACCACAGTACAAAAGCAACCTGGAATTTTAGTTGACTTCAAGCTCAGTATGAATCCCTGGTTGCAAGTCCACTGCTATGAAACTCAATTTTGAGAAATGTGATGAAGCTATATAGTAAAGTTGCCTTTGGGGGATGAAATACATTCTAGAAATGCTCCAGTAAGAAGTTCTTGCATTCCTTTTGATGTGTGACCTCCTGGACTGCACATACCTTATTTGTATCAGGGGAAACCAGTAGCACTGGATACAAAATATAAGAAATTAGCCACAGAAGTTCTGATTACATCTCTCTTTTCCATAGCTTCCTCATTTACTGAAATGCTTCACTTTGCTCACCTAAAATTGGAACTAATAATAGCCAGCTCCCAGAGTTTGTGTAGGGATAAATTTAATAGAGAGGACAAAATTGCATTAAAATCCAATGTACTATCCAATGATCATTTTAAATCATGTCTTTCCATAGGTTTGTCCTTAGTAGGGACATATACATACTTTAGCAGACGTAGGATAACAGGACTTGGACAGTCTCAGGTACTGTTGGAGTAATATAAGTTGACACAGGCAACTTGTATGTATCCTTCAAATTTTTCAATGCACATGTCTTTGATCAACTAATTCCATTTCTATTTATTTTCTGGCAGAAAAACTCAGACATATGCACAAAGATATAAAAAGGCTGTATAAAGACTGTTGTTCCCACCATTTTTTGTTATAATAAAACATATGGAAATATCTAAAAGTTCATTTGTAGGGAAATGACTCAAAACTTTTAATAAATCATGGTATATAAATACTACAGAATACTGTGTAGTTGTAAAAAGAATGAGGTATGTTAACAAGGAAAGATGCCCATGGAAAAAACATGTCACAAAATATATTAAAATTGATCCAATATATGCAAAAATAACTTTTATGAGTGTGAAGAGTACAAATACATATGTGTGTGTGTACATAGATGCATACCTATATTTGAGAGACAAGCATCCATGGATTTCTCACATTTTGAACATCTTGTACCATTTTTTGCTTTGGGTAACATTTCAAGGATGTTTGTACAGCAAACAGCTTTGAAAGATAGAAAATGTCTTACTGTGGGATAGGAGACAGAGGGCAGAATTTTTGCTGTCAAGAATAAAAAAGATAACATCTCCTTCAAAAGTAAAGGTTAGCGGCCCCTTTGTGGCTTCCTAAAGTCAGGGTTCCTTGTGCATTTAAATATTACCTTTTGCTACCTATTTGTGTATGTGTATGGGGAGGGATTAGTGACTAAGTTTTCCGTATAAAGTGAGAAAGAGTACATCCTGAAATTTCAGCCACTTTTTGAACAACAATTGAATTGGCTTTACCTGTTTACATCCGGAGCACAGAGCTAGAAGAACTCATTGAAAGGAAGTTACAAAGAAAACAGAGATATAATTGGGATATTTAAGAGGAGAAATTTTCAAATGTTAAACAAAATAAATAGGCAACTTCTGCATTAGTAAATCATGATTGCTGACCTTAACTTAGGCTTTCTTTTCCTCATTATTATTTCTTTAATAAAATGTTACAATCCTCATCTGGTGGGTCAGTCCTTCATTGGACTTAATGTTCTGAGTGTGTAAAGACCCCTGCTCAAATAACTTTGATCTTTCTCTCCTTTCTCTACACTCTTTCGACCCATATGATTTGGCCTCATCTGAGCAGTTCTTTTTTTCTCCATTCAGTGTTTTTTCTTGTTCAAAGAAGTGGAGTCTAAGGGCTAGGATTTAACATGAAAATTGGGTGCAGCCTTTTGTCTAGTTGAAATAGTAAACAAAAACTTTTGATTGTGGGTCTGTGGAAGCAAGAAGTCCACTCAGCCTGCTTTGATTCTGAACTCCAAGTATCCTTCTTCCAGACTACAGGATTATGGATACTGACAGGTGACCTGCATCATCTTGTAGTGTTCTGTGTTAGCTTTGGGGCCAAACCCCCATTGAACAATACAGGTTCACTTTATTTTCTGTGCCTTTCATGTACCTTCCTTAGGAAGGTGATAGGGAAGATCTTGCTGGGGTAAGTAGTACTGAAGTAATTCTGGATTCCTGGCCCAGAGCCATTCCATAACAGAACCTCAATCATTTCTGTTTCCCTTTGAGTAATAACAGGAATTTTGATGAGGAATATCTTCTATTGGGCCAATGAGGTTAGAGTAGAGCCCTAGTATGAAGTTTCTGTAAAGTATTCCATTCATATAATAATTGGTTTCTGACCAAACTTCCAGAGATGGTGGAGTAGGAGGACTCTAAATTTACCTCATCCCACAGTTACAACTAGATAACACCCACAACAGTGTAAATAACCCAGAAAATGACCCAAAGACTGGCAGAACAGACTTTTCATGGATAACAGAGGTCACATCAAATTGGGTAGGATGTCAGATATGAGGTTGGGAGCTAAATGGACCCATGAGAACTGTCAGTGAGAGGGTGGAATGCCAGGAGAATGAAAGGGGGAGGGGAACAGATCCCACCCCAAATGCACCAGGCCCTGGTGACCTGCATGAAAACCATCATTTCTTGAGTTCTTACAATCAGTGGGACTTAACATCTGGAACTTTAAAAATCAGCTGCTTTGGCTCTGTGAGAACTGGGAGGATGAGAGTGAACTTGAGTTCCTGCCTTTAAAGAGACAGCACAACAAACAGCCCCACGGAGATATAGCATAGAAGCTGCAGTGTGAAAAGTACCTGGTGTATAGGGGAGGGAGACTTGTTCACTACTTTCAGAGCATGTGGCAGATGGCCAGCGACTATTGGGAGGCTTCTCCAAGAACAAAAGAGCTGGTGGGTGCCATTTCCCTCCCCTTCCCCCCAGCCTAGAGACAGGGACACCTGCAGGAACCTGCGCAGCACTGATGCTTGTTACCTCACTTGCTAACAACACCCCTTCTCCTGCATTCTCCTTCAGACCTGCCCCCTCCAATAAGCCTTTAGCTGAGCCTAATCAAAAGGGTGCTACAACAACAAAGGAAACAACAAAACTAAAAGACAACCTACTGCATGGGAGAAGATATTTGTAGGTGATATCTGATAAAGGATTAGTATCCAAAATATATAAAGAACTGATACAACTCAACACAAAAAACACAGATGATCCAATTAAAAATTAGGTAGAAACCATGAACACACATTTCTCCAAAGAAGACATTCAGGTGGCCAACAGGCACATGAAAAGATGCTCAACATCATTCATCATCAAGGAAATGCAAATCGAAACCACAATTAGATATCACGTCACACCTGTCAGAATGGCTAAACTAAAAAACACAAGAAACAACAAGTTTTGGCAAGGATGTAGAGAAAATAAAATGCTCCTGCACTGTTGGTAGGAATGCAAACTGGTGCAGCCACTGTGGAGAACAGTATGGAGTTTCCTCAAAAAAATAAATAAATAAATAAAAGTAGAATTACCATAGAATCCAGTAATTCTGGATATTTCTATGGGTAAATACCACTACTGGGTATTTACCCAAACAAAACAAAAACACAAATTCAAAAAGATATATGCAGTCCTGTGATTATTGCAGCATTATTTACAATAGCCAAAATATGGAGTCATAGGTGGAACTTAAGAAACAAAACCAAAGAACAAAGAAAAATGACAACACCTGCCCCTCCAGAAAGATTCTTAAGTACAGAGAACAAACTGATGGTTGCCAGAGGGGAGATGAGTGAGGTGATTGGGTGAAGGGGTTTAAAAGTACACTTATCGTGATGAGCACTTAGTAATGGATAGAATTGTTGCATTACTATATTGTACCCCTGAAGCTAATATAACACTGTATGTAAAATATACTGGAATTTTTTAATTGCTTTTTATATTGTCTTCACATATCACAGACATTAGTAAAATTAAGATTATGAATGGAAGGAGGAATAAACATTTAAATGCTTACCTGCAAAAACATGCATCAGAAAACATTTTATTCTGTCCCACTGTTTTAAAAACCAAATTACAAATGAATTCTACATATCAAGGAAGTCTGAGAAGATAAATATCAGACAAATCTCAAGTGTGTTTCAAAGTCATTCTGTCACACGCATAGCAGCCTAATGACCACAGCAGTAAACAGTACATTAATTCATCTCTCTCCCTTTTTACATGTCAAAAGCAGCCATGATGCCTATATGTTTCTTAGAGTAATTTTACTGGAGTTTTCTAATCTTTACTATTGGTATCTTTGTCTTCCTTTTGGGCCTGTTTCCATTTTATAGAGACATCATGCTATCACACTCTCCAGACAGGGACCATGGGGACTGGCCTGTCCTCCTCAAGCAATTCTAATAGAATTTCCACCCCTTTTGTTAACCCTTTGGAAATGTCAAGCCATGATTTACAACTCCTTGCTCCTGCAGGGTCTTTGTAAAGACTTTGCCCAGATGGTGTGAAACAATCCTGAACATTGCAGGGCTGTGGGTCTCAGGAATGTCTTGGAAGCTTTGTGCACTCAGGATGATGCATGAAACATCCATTAAAAAGGGAGATAAAGAAAAAAATAATGGAACCCAAACTTGAAGCCTATACCCTAGGGTCCTCAAGAATGAAAGGAATCATATGCTGAATTTATGGAATGATGTTTAATTGAAACTGAATAAAATATCAAATAAGTGTATTAAAGAAAAAAATGGGATCATAGATAGACACGCATAAATACATACATTATATTTAATAAATATAATATATGCATGCATTATTTCTTTTTAGAGTGGTTTTTAAAATAAAACATATTTTATATTTTATTTATTTATTTTTAATTTTTAGAGTGAGAGAGAGCCCACGAGAGGAAGAGAGGGCAGAGGGAGAGGGAGAGAGAATCTGAAGTAGGCTCCATGATCCCATTACCCTGGGATCATGATCTGATCTGAAATCAGGAGTCAGATGCTCAACCAACAGAGCCACCCAGGCATCCCGAACACAACATTTTTTAGAGAAAGAATGAGCAAACTTTTTCTGAGAAGAGACAGGTATATTTTAAGTTTTGCAGGCTACAACCAGTCTCTGTTTCAACTATTTGTTTCTATTGGTGTAGCTTGAAAACAACCATAAACAATATGTAACTGAATGTGTGTGGCTGGGTTCTAATAACACTTTATTTGTCTGCACTGGCATTTGAATATCACAGTTTTCAGGATATTAGATATTCTTCTTTTCATTGTGTTCAACCATTTAAAAATGTAAAAGCCACTCTTAGCTTGTGGGCTGTACAAAAACAAGAATGGGCTGGATTCGGCCCACAGGTCATAGTTTGATGATCCCTGCCTTAAAAGGGTCAAGATCCATGAGATAAAATGTTACGACATCTAAAATTTGAAACCATTTTAGATTTGAAGAAATCTCCTAATACTCAACATAATTTAGTCAGCTTAATGGATGTAGCTACTGCAAAATGCTAAAATAATCACAAGTTAGCTCTGTATCCTTTATGTTTCCTCTGTAGTTTGTTACACAGCATATTACTTATCCTCTAAGTTACCAGCAATTTTGACTGTTTTTTTAGCTATTCTGCACCAGAGAGACATCACATCCATTTGAAATTTCATATAATATGTATCAAAGATAAGTAGAGTAAATGCTCATCAGACCTAAATTACTAAATAAAGCTAAAAACACAGAAATCTGTATCATGTTCATATCATATACATGTCATCACATGACCTTCCATTTGCTGAAGTATTCTACTTAATTACAGAGCTTCAGCCAAAATTTTCTTCACCATAACTATCTATTGTTGATTTTTATTTTATTTTTAAAAAATTTTTAATGTTTATTTATTTTTGAGAGAGAGAGAAAGACAGAGTATAAATGGGGGAGGGGCAGAGAGAGGGAGACACAGAATCCAAAGCAGGCTCCAGGCTCCGAGCTGTCAGCACAGAGCCCAGTGTGAGGCTTGAACTCAAGAACCACGAGATCAATGACCTGAGCCAAAGTCGGATGCTTGACCAGCTGAGCCACCCAGGTGCCCGTCATTGCTAGATTTTTAAAAGGTTATTTGAAAACAAACCTTGGGAGGATCTTAAGGCATGTGTTTAGATTAAAGTGTATATTAATATAGTCCTTCAAATAAAAAGAAGAAAAGGATTTGAAAGCAATCAATGGTTAGAAGAGAAAACAAGAAAATGTAAAAGAAAACTTAGAAATTGTCATACTTTATTAGCTCAAGGCATTTGTGTTCACTTTTCCTATTTCTCTTTGCCTCTTTTTTCCCTAATGGCATTTATATTAGCTGTCTCTTGCAGCATAATAAATGATCATAAACATAATGGTTTAAAAAACATACATTTGTTATGTCACAGTTTTCGTGGGTCAGGGGCTTGGTGTGGCTTACCTGAGTTCTCTGCTCATAGTCTCATGAGGCTGCGATCAAGGTGTCAGCTGTAGTTTGGCATCCTTTTCCAAACCCTTGTGGTCGTTGACAGAATTCAGTTCCTTATGGTTCCTTGTAATTGTAGGACTGAGGTTTTTGCTTTCTTTCAGGCTATTGGATGAACTCTCAGTTCCTAGAACCCCCCCACAATCCTTGCTGAAAACTTCGCTTGCTTCTTTAAGGGCTAGCAGGAGACTCTCTTTTGCTCCCGTGTGCTGAGAGGGAGTTTTATATAATTTAATATAAACAAGCGAGTGCTTATGTCATCACCTTTGCTATATTCTATTGGCTGGGAGCAAGTTACAGGTTCCAGTTGACCGCAGAAGAAGGCACTGTATTAAGACATGACTCACTCATACTGATCCAAAATAAATAATCTCTGTGATTCAAATAGTTGTATGAGAATATTGGACTGTGCTCTTAGTGACTTTGCACTGGTTCTACAATCCAAAGTGAAATATGCCTTAAGAGTCCTCTAGTTGGAATACAAAACTGTAAGTCAGAGTTTCTCAGTTGAGATACTACTGATATTTTGGTAGGAGAATTCTTTGTTGTGGGGGACAGTCCTATGCATTGTAGTGTGTTTTGTTGTACCCCTGGCCTCTACCACCTATGCAGCACTCTCTCCCCTAGTTGTGCCAAACAAAAACATCAGACATTGTCAAATGTCCCCTGGGGGTAAAATCATCCTTAGTTGAGAATCACTGCTATAGATAATTCTAGTCTTTACTTTTGTAAGAGTAATCTGAGCCAGTCTTAGAATCATTGAACCATAGCACACAAATGCTACAGTGGTCCTTCGGGTGTTTTCAGAGAATAAAAGGAGAGATAAATGAATAAGGGATATATTTTGAATATTTTTTAAGGTGTGGAGGAAAAAGAAATTTAGGAAGAACATATTTCTGGCTTGGCTAACTTTATAAACGGTATATTAACTGAGAAGTGGAATAAGGAATAGGTGCAGGTCTTAGGGTAGTGTAGTGCAGTTTAAGGTTTGAGAATTGAGTTTTTATGGAACATTCCAGTGGATGTATGCAACAAACAGTTGGATATAATGTGAAGCTCTGGGGTGAGGTAAGATTCAAGAGCCATTGGTATTTAAATGGTAGTTAAAAGGAAGAAAAGGGTGGGTGAAATCACTCAGGCCTAGTATGTAAAATAACAGAGCAATGTTCTGGATAGAGCCCTTGGGATATGAAAAGTAAGTCAGGAGATGAGGAGAGAGAAGTTAATTATAGACTTCAGAAAGGAGTTAGGATGAAAAACAGGAGACAATGAGAATGTTAGCATGAAATTGAAAGTAGTTGATACTTTAACCAAAGAATGTGGTAATTGGTGCCAAACAGGGTATGAAAATCCAACAAGGTATCTATTGGATTTGGCAATGTAAAATCAGTTTCTTGGATTTTTCACTGTGAAGTCTAGTGGTGCATCATTCAAAGCCCACTTACGTCTCCTTAGTCAATGATAACTTGCTTCAGTCAGACCAGCTTATGCTGATCTTCTCTTACACAGACTTCCTAAGGCCCTTGTTACGCAGTTATGTCACAATTTCACGTTTCATCACTGTTTTATCCAGTATCTTGGCTTTCAGTTCAAAGGATCTCAAAAGAGAAGTATAACTTCCTTTGCTCAATGTTTGCCCTGTGTTTTACAGAGACACCATAAAGGAAATCTTGTTTACAGCTTGCTTGAGACCACAGTTGTAAAGAGCAGAGTGAGAACTAAAGTTTAAGACTTTGACTTCTAAAGAAGACCATTGATTTTCAATTCACTGTTCCTTCTTCTTGGCCATATGTTTATGTATATATCTTTGTTAAGTATTTGCATTTTAGTAGTCTATATAGGAACTGCCAAGTGTTTTATTTGTATCTTTATAAGAAATAGTATGTGTTTCTAGAAACTTGTTATTCTGAACCTTAGTTTTAAAAGACTCTTAAGGATAGAGAGCAAACTGAGTGTTGTTGAAGGGGAGGTGGGCAGGGGGATGGGCTAGATGGGTGATGGGTACTAAGGAGGGCACTTGTGATGAGCACTGGGTGTTATATGCAAGTGATAAATCACTGAATTCTCCTCCTGAAACCAATACTACACTGTATATTAACGAACTGAAATTTAAATAAAATAAAATAAAATAAAAGCCCAGTGATTTAATTGAATAAATTATATATACTCATTATGTAGTTATTATCAGAGGATTTAAAAAGAAATCAGCGGTCTCCCCCTCCACCACGCTTCAATTCCACCCCTGCAGTGAAAACACTGTTTGGAATCTAATGTATTTTCTTTCATCCTTCTTCCTTCTTTATGAACATGTATCAAACAAATATACCCTTATATGGTTGGAGATTAAAAAAAAAACAGATTTTATGAAATTAGTATAATAAATTACAATATTATTGTGCATTTTTAAATTTAAGTCCATGTCAAGGATATACCTTCAAGTTAATACATCTGGATCTACTACATTCAGTATAATAGAAGTACACTATTTCAAAGTATCAGTGTAAAGTTATTAATTTAGTCACTTATCCATTGATGCATATTCATGTAGTTTTCAATTTGTTAAAAACAATGCTTTAATAATGAATATTTGTGGTTTTTATAGGTACATTCAAATAACAATGTTTTCTATATTTAAAATGTTATTGGGGCGCCTGGGTGGCTCAGTCCGTTAAGCGTCTGACTTTTGATTTCAGTTCAGGTCTTAATCTCAGGGTCATGAGTTCAAGCCTTGCATTGGGCATGAAGCCTACTTAACACAAAAAAAGCAAAAAAAAAAAAAAAAAAAAAGTGTTGTTAATGATGAGGGGCCTGCCCACTTTCCCTGACCTAGTTTTTCTTTTTCTCTCCTTTCACTTCATGGGACTTCTACTTTCCTGTTTAATCAGCTTCTGGGTACAGTTTACAATCACATAGATCAGTCACTACCAATCACAGCAGGCTTTAAAGGGGGAAGTTTTAGGATTGGACATATTTTTGAATTATTTGTTGCTAAGTTTTTCATTTAGCCTGTTCTCTGTGTTTTGGTAATTCTTGATTTGCCACATGCTTACAGTGCCACTAGCTTGGGTTCCAGGCAACCAGGATTTTTCATCTGTTGCAGTTAAAAATGACATGTGCTTGGTGCCTCCAGTGTTAATGTCAAAACTGGGCATGAAGTGTCTTTAACTGAAACAACTAATTAAGCTAAAATAAAATATACTCCCTTCGCTTGGTCTTAGCTACTATTGGTTATGTCATTCATTATGGAATGCTTTGGAAAATATGAGTACTTAGTCATTCTGCTACAATTTTCTTTCTTTTTTTCTTTTTTTGGCCTTTTTAAAAATGTTTCTTTCTTATTCTCCATCACATTTTAGGAAGTTGTGAAACCTAACTAAGATTGTGTGAGATGAGGAAACTAGAAAAGTAATGACCCAGGAAATTAAGAAAGTTACTTAAAGGAATACTACTCAGAAAAAATGTTCATTGTGTCCCTCCCTGAATCCACTTTTACTATATTGAATTTCCTCATATGATCAAGTATTTAAACTTAGAAAATCTATAGGAATTTTTAGTGAGACAAATTCCCACTGAATGATTCCCATTCATTCTATTGCATGCCACATAACTGCTAAGAATAACTGGTTCCTAATGTATATTTTAAATATCAGATTTTGTGCAGAACATAAGAAGAACTGAATTACGTATTTTTTCTCTTCTATAATTGTGCTATGTAAAAACATCAAACGGCTCAATATTGGGCTCCAGTCAGAGCTATTTACTAGCCATGTGATCCTGGTCAAATCATTTAACCTCTTTTGGGCCTTGGTTTCTTAGTATATAAATTGAAGGGGGGAGGAATAGATTCTCTAAAGAATTTTCTAACTCTGAAATTGTATGACCCTTAAATTCTATTGAGGATAGAATCTCATTAAACTTGGACCAGTGGTGTCCCTTAAAATGAAAATGTCTTGGTATGATTGCTGTTGTAATGTGCGAATGTTCTGAAATTAAATCAATAAAGTGAAATCCTTGCCGCTCTTTCATATGCATGATTATATTGTTTGATGTTAAACAGCTGCTATATTCTATCATGGCTGTAGCCCTTCAGTTCTGGTTGGAATGACTCTTGTGTGTATACTAAGAAATAAAACTAATGCATGATTCAGCACCTTTATAAATCAAAGATTCTATTACAGGCAGAAAATAGCCCAACAATACTATTCTATTACACTTCAATGGCATTAGAAAGAAGAGAATACATCAAGTGAGGAACATAGGCCTTGCCTTTTTATTCTGCAATACAATAAAAAAGCCATGTAGGTTTTAGTAGTTTCTTCTGCCCAGTGGTTAGTGCATTGACACCTATGTTGAATGACATTGTCCAAGGCATGCCTCTATTTTTTTAAAAAAATCAATTCTCTTCTGTGCTTTGGTAAAGAATACAGAGTCCAGTGGATCATTTTTTCAATCTAGCTCATTTGAAATTTTACTTCCTGATGCCTCACAGGGAACAACTGCACAAAATATGTATTGGGAGAACAATATATATGTTTTTTTGTATTTGTATATAAAATGAGTTGATTTGATAAAACAATTATATTTGATATAAAATTATTTATTTATTTATTTATTTATTTATTTATTTGAGAGAGAGAGTGTGCACAAGTGAGGGAGAGGGGCAGGGAGAGAGAGAGAGAATCTTAAGCAGGGTCTGCCCTCAGTGCCAAGCCCAACATGGGGCTTGATCCCACAACCCTAGGATCATGACCTGAGCTGAAATCCAGAGTTGGACGCTCAACCAACTGAGCCAACCAGGTGCCCCTTAATATAAAATTTTAGCTGTGAAATGATTCTAAAGGCATTTCTGTTGTGTAGTCTATCCCCTGTCTTCCAAACCTATGTTTTATTCTATGGAGAAGAGTTAGACATTTATCCTTGACTTTTCCATTTCCTCCTCCAACAAACTAGGAGCTGTCATTAAAGCTGCTATTTAAAAACCAACAACAATTGTAGATTCCATATATAGTAGGTTGAGTAATTTACCTCATCCCAGTCCCATATAGCACCAAGTGTCAAACTTATGAAATTTATTTGGTATAGGCAATCAATTTTACAAGTGGCATGATATTAATAAATTATTGAATAAATGAAGCCTGTTCATCACACATTACAACATTGCATAGTAGACAACAGCAACTGTGGAAAATATGTGATAATGATTCTACTTTACAAAATTTCAAAACTTGTAAGATAAAAACAGAAAGGACAGAGCTAAACCCAATTTGTAAAAATTTTTAGGACTCAGGAAAGTTTGAGAATGAAGAAGTGGGTGATGTAGGAGAGATGGTAAAAATAGTGCTGTAACCCTCAGGAGGACATACATATGACTATTATTTTGATTGTCTCATTAAAATCATTCAATTTTGAATGTAGCCACTCTCCTTTGTATAAATTAACTTAATGAGAAAATAGTGTTTCCTTGAGAACTCGATGGATTATATCTACTCTCTAAAGACATAAGCTCGTGTGCTACCATGTTTTGTTTTTCTCTTTTGCAGTTAATATTTATAAATATAGAAACTATTTATTTTTCCTGAACAGCAACTTGGTCAACTTCTGTTTTTATTATGGGAAGGCTAACTAATGTCTTAATGTCAACTTAGAAAGTAGAATTTACGCACATGCCCTATGATCATAAGAAGCATTTTTGTATAATGAGAGATTAAAGCAATGCCTTTGGCTAATAGAAGCAATATCGTTAGGAGCTGTGTAAAATTACCCAATACATTAAAGTAGTTTCCAAGGATTTAATTCTAAAAAAAACATTTCATAAAATAGGCAGGCATGAAATAATTTAATAATTTAAAACCAGGGTTGACTTCACTGTTTTGTTTTTATAGTGAAATAAATCAGTTATTGCTGAAACCCAAAGAAATGACACATAAATACGTCCTCAGTGAAGTAAAATCAATCCTACAGGTCATTGCTTGACTTTGTGGGTTAAAGTATCTTTCAGAATCTTATTATTAGCACTGTTGCATTGGAGGCTTCTAACTGCATTACCATAGAGAAGAGATTTCATTTTTTATAACAGCTTGCTACCTTTCAAAATGCAAAGTTTTAAGTACAGACCACTTTGAGTAGACTTGATTTTCCTATTTGAAAGAGATTGAGCTTGTTGTCAGTAACTTGTCTCAAAGGCAAACTTTCAAAATTTACGAATTATTGAAAAATGTGGAAAGAACAGATGGATAAATGATTGCTGGCATGTTTAATAATGAATGCTTTTGAAATAGGTTGCTGTGTTTATGGTTGGCTCATTTTACCTTCTTTACCACCTTCTTAATTTAGATATCCCCCAAGCTGAAGAAGAATAAGAGAGGGAATCCACTTCTGTCATTTTATTTTACTGCCAAATCCATACTGTAATTTATTTTCCACAAGCTGTTTTCCAAATGTCATGAGATTAGAAGGGTGTTTGTTTTTACTCAATTTTAAGTGTTTTTGCATATGAGAAATGCACTGGATTCTGTGTGTGCATATCCGCTGCATCTCCAAGGGAAACAACAGCAAAAAATAGCTTGCCAATCAACAGGTTTAAAACCTAATAGAAATGTTTTCAGTGTAGCGCTATGCTTTTGTGCAGGGTTGCAAAAGCATATTTACTTACCTCTATTTCTTCATTCCTTTTCATTTCCGTATGAAAAACAGTTTGCTTTGATCTGCTTTTTATTTATGTGTGCATTAAATCAAGAAAGTACATGATACAATTCATACATTTTGGAACCAATAGAATACTGTTATCAACTCAAAACAATGCTCATATATTGGCATGGCTATCTATCAGCAGATAGATTATAATCTATAAAAATATATAAAGATTATATATTATTCTTGAAGTAGTGTCTTTTACAGGGCTAGTTTTGTTTTTCATCCCACAAACTTTATCACTGTTTATCATTCTTTAACTAAAAATATTCTTCTGAATAGGAGAACTAAAGAAATTATTTTGCTTAAATAGGACATCTTGTTTCATTAAGGAAACTAATTTCATGCTCCTTCTCAGAAATTTCAACTAAACCTTGGGGAATAGTATATAAAAAATTCAAAAAGAAAAAAAGAAGGATGTGCCTGCCTTATATTTAATTTTCTTATTTTAATTATATTTTTCCAATTTAGGAAATTTACATTTAAGCTACATTTGCACAGCATAAAGTTGAAAAATTAGTTGAAATTATCTAATGGATTTGCATTTAAATAGACAATCTAAGAAAAAAGTCAGATCTTAATGTTCTCTATCAGGAAGACATTATAGCTTTTACCAAGTTGTGATTCCCACACAGAAATCTAGGCAGTTGAGGAAATAAGATAAGGCAAGAGGAAGAAGCTAGCAGAAACACTGGGAAAATATTGCATTAGAAGTTTTGGGGCTTACTCATCACGAAGAACGTCCTATAGTGTCTGAAGTTCATGGCAAATATCCATTAGGAATTTTGAAATCTTCTATTTCTACTTCATTTTCTGTATCTGTGTTTATCAGTGATTCAAATTCAACCTCTCTTCTTTGAATTCTGAACTTCTTAACAAGTACTTTTTTCTGCATTATCTTCTGTGAAACTGGTGTCTATCCAGGGCCACTTCCTACGGTTGTGGAGAGTGCTTACTCCAGAGTGGCACTCTGGAGTACCTTAGGGCTGGGCGCCATCCACCTGGATGCACACATAGGTGTTGTGTAGGCCAGCAGCCTTCTGTCTCTATCTCACAGATAACTGCTTCCTCTGTAAACTGCCTTCTGGAGGGGATGGTGACCATTGTCCAGGCTTCCTGCCTCATGGTTACTTATGCAAGAACATTTCAGAAATCTGAAGATCTCAAATCTGCCTCCAAATAGGGAGTGCAAATGTTAGGTTAAAACCTCCTCAGGGCGCCTGGGTGGCTCAGTCGGTTAAGCGTTTGACTTCAGCTCAGGTCATGATCTCGCGGTTCTTGAGTTCGAGCCCCGCGTCGGGCTCTGGGCTGATGGCTCAGAGCCTGGAGCCTGCTTCCGATTCTGTGTCTCCCTCTCTCTCTGCCCCTCCCCCGTTCATGCTCTGTCTCTCTCTGTCTCAAAAATAAATAAAACGTTAAAAAAACAATTAAAAAAAAATAAACCTCCTCTAAGAGCAGCAAAAAGGAGTTAAAGATTAGTATTCCTGAAAATCATGAGTCAACTGGAGGCCAGACATTGAGAAATTTCCTATCTGAACATGTCCACTTATTGATAAAATAGATATTATATTTATTAGCTGAGAGTGAAGGAAAATGGGCAGAATGGGATGTAAGGACAGCTAAGAAATGGACTCACTGAGATGGAGATAGCATGAGTGTATAATTTATCTTCCATTATGGGGCACTTTTGACAATGTGTTAGTTTCCTGTTGTAACAAATTATCATACAGTTGGTCTGCTTAAAAAACAAACAAACCAACAACAGAAGTTTGTGCTCTCACAGACCCATTCCTTTATCAGTTTCACTGGGCTGAAATCAAAGTGTCAGCAGAGCCGTTCTCCCTCCTCCCCAGAGTCTTTAATGAAGAAATCTGTTCCCTGCCTCTTCCAGCTTCTGGTGGTTGTCAACTTTCCTTGTGTTGTGTCTGCATAACTCCATTCCCTGCCTCCGTGGTCACCTCACCTTCTCCTACTTTGTGTTTGTCCAGTTTTCCTCTGCCTCTATCTCATAAAGATACATGTGATTGCAGTTAGGGTGCCCCCTCATAATCAGGATGGGCTCCCGATCTCAAAATCCTTACCTTAACTACATAAGCAAAGATCTTTTTTTTTTTTTCTTGTCATAGATGGTAGCATTTACAGGTTCCAGGTATTACCATATGGATGTCTTGGAGAAGGGGGCATTATTCTGCCTACCACGGAAGGTAAAAGAGAGCACTGTGAATAATTATATAGCAGCAACAGGGGCAAATGGGTATTATCCCAGGTAAATGAGAATACTGACACCAAAGTGTTTTCACTTTTCTTCTAAGAATTTTATTTTTAATTAAATTGCATGATATATACATATATGTTTATAAAGTGTAGTGTATTATGTAGTGTAAGCCCTGGTAGTTGGTTTTCTCTTTTTTTTTTTTTTTTTTTGTAATGCAAGTTCCTGATTTAAGCTTTGGTTGCAGAGGCATCCAATTCAACAACAGTTATCTTGAATAAACACATTTCCAGTCACATGGCCAGGTAAAGAGCCAGGCCACGCACCCCACTCCTTTGTTTTAGAGATCTTGGTTTGGGCCACTTGTTTTTTCTCTTCCCAAACTTTAAATTCCCACTCTTACATTTTAAATTCACCAATAAAGAAAGAGTCTGTGAAATCTTAGGCCCTCACCCTTGACCCCAATAAAAGCAGAACCCCAGACCTGTACTCTCTCTACCTGTGACCTTGATGTGTGGCCCCAGGTGTGCTATGTAATTTCCAAGATCTGTAAGTAATAAACGTTTTTTTAAAGTTTTCTGGTGGTTATTGCTGAAGGGCAGCTTGTGATCATAATAACCTTTAGGACCAGTCCAGCCACAACATTGGTTATTGATGAGCTGAGACCAGCACACAAAACAATATGTATATACACATGCATACATGTACATAGTTTAAATATTCAAATAGTTCATTATGGCTTATGGAAAATAAACTTCTACTTTTGCATCTCACTTTCAGAAGTGATCATTTTCAACTCTTTTAGCTGTATTATCTTTATATATAATATACTGTAAAATACTATAAAATATATGTATTGGTCTCTGCCCCTGTTTCCTGGCATAGAGCTTGTAAAGCCCTTGGAATTTCCTAGAAAGACCACTAGGATCTCTTAATATTTGGTCTTTAACTCCAATTCCTGGCACAGAACTCCCAACCCCCCCCTAGAATTTCCTGGGTGATGGTAGTGTTCTTTTGTGTCAATGAGGTAATTTTGGCGGGCTCCCAGATAGTTTCAGGATGGGAGCTGGAAGCCAGAAAGACCAAGCTGTGATTAGAAGCTTAGAACTTTCAACGCTACTGCCCGTCCTCAGAAGGGGAGAGAGGCTGGAGATTGAATTAACGATTAAATCATGCCTATATGGTGAAGCCTCCGTGAGAATCCCAAAAGTATGGGGCTCGAGGGGCTTCCAGGTTGGTAAACACATCTACATGCTGGGAGGGTGGCATACTCCAAGTTTACAATGACAGAAGCCCCTATGCTTGGGATCCTTGCAGACCTTGCCTTATGTTCTCTTCATCTGACTGTTCATCTGTATCCTTTAAAATATCCCTTGTAATATATCAGCAATAGTAAGTAAACTGTTTTCCTGGGTTCTGTAAACCATTCTAGCAAATTATCAAACCTGAGTAGAGGGTCATGGGAACCTCTGATTTGTCAGATAGGAGTTGTGCATAACCTGGGGACCTACTACATTCAACTGGCATGTGACGTAGGGAGCAGTTTCGCGGGACTAAGCCCTTAACCTGCGGTGTCTGTGCTAACTGCAGTTAATATCATGATTGAATTGAATTGTGGGGCATTTGACTGGTGTTAGAGAGTCAACCAATGTGGGGGAAAACCCCACACATCCAGTAACAGAAATGTTGTATGTGAGGAAACTGTGTTTTTCCCTTGAAACATACTTTTACAGCTGTTTCTTGATTTATCAGTTTTAGCAGGTACTCTCAACTTTCAACTCATTAGTTGGTTATGCGGGTCAATCTCTTTTGTTTTTCTAGATCCAATCTCTGTCTCTCTCTGCTCTGTTCTATGTGCTGACAGGATGACCACTATGGACTGAATCACCAGAGCCCCCTTGGGCTCTAATAATTGCATTTTGCCAGTGAAAGGTATTGGAAAAGGATCTAAGTGAGGTCAGGAGCAGAGGGAGGTCATGTGTCTGTTCCCACTTCCAGATGATCCTTCCTTGCCAGATAACAGTTTAATAGTGGCCGTGTTCCCCTACCTATGGCCACAACTCCTCTCGGGGGCCCTTTCCCATAGTTATAGATTTTGTAAGTTCCCACATTCATGGTTTCTCTCTTGCCTTCTTTTGTAAGGCTGGGAATAGCTTCACACTATTGTTAGTCTCTGGGTGCATCACCATTCTATTGAGTTCTTTAATCTTTTTCTCAACTCTATAAATAGCCCTTTCATTAAATTTTCTTCAACTATCTTTTGAATAATCTATTTTTTGCAGAAACCATGACTAAAAATGTTTATCTCCCATATTTCTCACTCACACACCTTTCTTCTCACATTCTTTCAGCATAATTGTTCACTAGTTAGAATATAACTAGAGGGGCACCCAGGTAGCTCTGTCAGTTAAGCGTCCGACTCTTGATCAGTTCATGATCTCAGGGTTTGTGAGATCAAGCCCCATGTTGGGCTTTGCACTGGCAGCAAGGAGCCTGCTTGGGATTCTTTCTCTCCCTCTCTCTCTGTTCCTTCCCTGCTATGTCTCTCTCTAAAATAAAATAAATGAACATTAAAAAAAAAGACTATAACTAGAAAAAACAGGACTTAACAAAAAATACTTTAAATAAGTATTTAAACAGAAGGAATTTACTTCAGGAAATCAGCTAGTCAGTTGATAGATGCATTGGGAACCCAAAACTGAGGGGAGGCGGGGCAACACAGACATTAGTATCAGCCAGGAAATAATCACCACCTCTAGGTTAGAGAGAGAAACCTAGGGTGGTGTTACTGGTGTCTAGGGCTCAAGATCACTTGGCAAATGCTGGAGCCATGGCAGGACTGTTTGGAAGGGTTACTGGAACAAAGAAGGAGATGTAAACATTGCCAGAGAAGCCAGCTGATGCATAGAGGGAGAAGAAACCTGGATTCCCCTTACCTTCTGCCGTCCAGTCTCCCTTAAGTGCCTCCCACTGTCTAAAACCTACATGCAAGCCAAAGAACAAAAAACTTGGAAATGTAATTTCCAGGAGTCATACCTCTGAGATACAGAAAAATTGTTGCAGGGAAATTCTGGGGCATTTGCACTCTTTCATGTAGGCCACCACTCAGTCTGGGCTTTAGCAAACTATTAGATCTGCTTCTAGTTGCTTCACTTTGCCCATTAAATGCCAGATCTCAGGTAAGTTTACCTATCTTGATCAATTTTACCTCATTTAACCTAATGTTCTATTCTCCTTGGTCTAGCAAACTTAAAATCCATTCCCATTATACCTCCTGATTTCTTGCTTACACAAATTAGCAAGAATTTGCAATTACATTGGATATAAGTGCTATCTCCTCCCCACATCTTGAAATTCCTCCGTGGATCATGCCAGAATCTGCTTCTTCATGGGCAGTATGAGTGGAGGGGTTTGTTCTTGACGAGTTGCCTTTCTTTTTGCAAGGCAACTGATTTTGTAAATTCATTACAGACTCTTTTTTTTCTTTCAAACAAACTTTATTTTTAATAATCAGAAACTGGAAACAACTTTAATGTCCATCAACAACTGATGGGTGAACAAGTGTATTACATCCATACACAGCGAAGTATTACTCAGCAAAAATAAATAAATAAATAAATAAATATTAATCTGTAAACAATTATGCTTACCGAAAGAAGGCAAAAAAGCTTTATTATTTAATATATATTATTATATTATTATTATATTAATTATTGTATAAAATTCCAGAAAGTGCAAATTAAACTATACTGTGAAATAAAACAAATCAATGGTCGAATGAGAATGAGGGATTAGGGAGGGGTAAGAGGAAGAGATTATGAAGGGGCAGGAGAAAACTTTTGGGGGTAATGATATGCTCATTACTTTAATTATGGTGATGGTATTACAGGTGTACACATATGTCAAAATTCATCAAATTTTACAATTTTAATGTGTGCAGTTTATCATATTCCAATTATACACCAATACAGCTATTAAGAGATAAGATGCTTCCACATAAAAATCTGGATCTCCCATTTCTCTTAGAAAATCAACCAACCCTATATTGACTCAACTATTTCCCACTTCTCATGTCTTGGTAGGGTCAGCCCTGCCTCAGTGACAGCAAAAACTGGAGAACAATTAATACCATGTCCACCCAAACACTGGCTCTGTCACAAGACCCACCTGAGACTGCAGGATCTCTCTTTCCTGCCCTGGTGTACCTGTATGTGCAGTGATGTCTAAGGTCTACAGCTGAGGGAGTATAGGAATCCAGAAAACCTTTTGATTATTTGCTCTGACACTGACCTCTGTCAGAGGAGATAAAGAGGTCTGTAGGTACTAAGGATTTCTGTACACCTTTAACCCAGAGACACAGTCACATGAAATTTGTGTACGCCCTTCAGAGTAGATACATAACCTCTAACCTGCCACAAACTCTACCATTCCCTAATTAATGTTTCTCTATAGTGTTTCTATATTATGTTTTTTAATCTTAATGCTATACTTTATTAAATTTAATTTTTGAAAGGTTTGCTTTCTCTAAATAAATGATAATCAAACCTTCTCTAAATAAATTATAATCAAACCTATTTTAGGATATCTAGGGGCACCTGGGTGGCTCAGTTGGTTAAGCGTCTGACTTCAGGTCATGATCTCACAGTTCCTGAGCTCAGACGTTGGAGCCCACTTCGGAACGTGTCTCTTTCTCTCTCTGTTCCTCCCCTACTTGTGCTTATCTCTCTTTCTAGGAAAAATAAGTAAATAAACATTATTTAAAAAGGATATCTAAATAAAACAATATTTGCCAGACGTAGCATTACTAAATGTTAATGCTTAAAATTTTGGAAAGTAGTAAAACAAAAATTGTATCTTTACCCTTAATAAATTTGAATGTCAGGAAAAATGACAATATTCTATGCATCAGAACAAGAAATATATCAATTCTGTTTCCCACTTAACCTCTGAAGGTCTTATCTGCCTACTGTATTTTGTACTTCACAGGGGCTGTAACTTCTGGGTAGGTCTCTGGAGACAGCTGTACCTCAACAGTGCTGGGGAATGTGACACATCCCTAGGCAAAAGGAACTTAAGACATGTTGTTCCCGAAAGCACTGGAGGTTGTCATACCACTTACCCCTTCATTAGGGTGAGCTTAGGGCTCATAGGAGATCTTGACATCTAGGGCATAAGATTACTCCCACAAGGCTGAAAACAGTTTTTCCTAATAAGGCTTATGCAGCGTTGCCAATTAGGCCAAATTAGACTGAGCTCTGTTCTCTGCCATTTTGCCATCTTTGATACACATAAAGTTTGGGGCCCTCATAAAACGTGTTCTCCTCTTTGAGCTGGCAAAGCCCATATCTTGCTCTCTTTTTAAAAAACAGTTTAGTGACATATTATATTTAGCCAAATGTACCCCAAATATTATCATTTAACATATGGTCAATATAAAGCTTGTAAGATGTTTTACATTCTTTCTCACTCTCTCTTTTTTCATATTATATTTTAGAAATCCAGTGTGCATTTTATAGTTATAGTATATCTCAGCTCCGACCAGCCACATTTCAAATGCCCAGTAGTTATATGTGACCAGTGCCCACCATATTAGACAGCACAACTCTATTTAGCTCACAGTCCTAGTTTTCTTTCAGACTGTGGAAAGCAATCAACACCCTTATATACAGGTGTGAAGGGAAGAAATGGGCTCAGTGAGTCATGACCTGTTTCTTGAAAGCCCATTT
>NC_064817.1:28908089-28973819 GCF_023721935.1 Panthera uncia
CTTTAACAATAAGTCTGTTTCATTGCATAAATCAGATCACTGTGGGGCAGGCAGTTCCAAGGCTGGGTGATTTGGAGGCTGGGAAATCCATCTCAGCTATCTCATGTAGAGTCAATACTGTCCATGGAAAACAAAAACCTCTGGAAAACTGCAGCAGATTCCAGCTCAGATCTTTTTGACAGGTGCTGGATTATGTCCAAATTGAAACCATCCATGGGTAGGAAATGAGGATCCTTACGTGGGTTCATATCACTTATGAGTCCCTCCAGGAAATAGGAGAGAGGGTGGAGGTGTGCTTTACCTGAGTACACTGGGGTAACAGACACATAGTGTGGGTCCCTGACTGCTGGCAGAAGTGCAATGGTGTCTGCAATAGATACAGGCAATGGCATAGCTTAGGCCAAGTGAAGGCCCTGGGAAGATTAAAAACAAGTAAAAGTAGCTCCTGAAACCTTTCCACATACCTGGCACCTGTAGTTCTCTTCCCAGCGTGGATAACTAGATATACAAAGTTCAACTTCAAGTTGTCAACTTCATCTCAAAGGCTACTTTGAGTCATGCTGTATTGAGCAAGGAGAAAGCATGTTCCCTTATCTCTTAAGGTCTCTCTTTAGTGTGAAGTTTCTGGTGCTAAGTGAACTTGAAAGATGTAGCTAAAGGATCACGAAAACTCATACACACATGAGGCCTTTCTTTGGTATGAACTTTTATGTGCCAAGCCAGGTGGGAATGTTTTCTGTAGACGCTCCCGGATTGGCTGAACACATAAGCCTTTGCTCTGGTGTTATGTCTCTGGTGTATAATGAGGCTGGAATTCTCAGCAAAGAACTTTCCACATTCACTTCACCCATAAGCCTTGCTGTAGTGTGAACTTTCTGGTGTTGAATAAGGTGGGGATGACTGATGTAGGCTTTCCCACATTCACTGCACACGTAGGGCCTTTGTCCACTGTGAATTCTCTTATGTACTTTAATGTAGGAACTGTGACTAAAGAATTTCCCACATCCATCGCACTTATAAGATTTTTCCCCAGTGTGGCTTTTCTGGTGCTCAGCAAGTGCGCCTTTTTGGAGAAAGGCTTTCCCACATCTGCTGCATGTGAAAGACCTTTCTCCCCTGTGAATTTTCTGGTGCTGAATAAGGGTGTCTTTGCCGCCAAAGGCCTTCCCACATTCACCGCACTCAAAAGGTTTTGATCCGGTGTGAATTCTCTGGTGCTGAACAAGATGGGATTTTCTGATAAAAGATTTACCACATTCAGCACAGTCATTAGGCTTTGATCCCATGTGAGCACTCTGGTGTGCTTGGAGGCTGGAGTTGTAGACAAAACAGTTCTCAGTCATTGCACTCATGAAGCTTTTCTCTAGTGTGGGTTTTCTGGTGTTGAACACATTTGTCTTTGTCGTTGAAAGCTTCCCCACACTCACTGCACTCGCAATCATTTTGTCCAGTGTGAAGGGCTTCTTCACACTTAGTGCTAACGCATAGCTGTGTCTCGTCTTGAGAGACATGGTACTAGACACATCCAGAGCTGGCCAAGGAGTACTCCCCATCTTCCCTGTAAGTGAAGGCCTCTGACATGTGGCTTCTGCACCTCTTCACAGAGAAGATCTGGTCTTTTTCCATTCTAGGGAATGCCTCTCCACTCTGTGGCCTCAGGATTTGGCCAGTATTTACAGTGACTCAGAAGGTTCTTCCACATGACTTACATGGTTATCCCTCCTGCCCATAAGATATTCCCTGCTGGCCAGCCAGGCACAAGATATCTTTCAAAATTGGGTCACACATGTCACATGGGTGGCTCTTTTGGTTGTAAGTATCCACTGTGAGAGTTCTCACCTGTGACTGTCGTATAAAAACACCTTGCCCAGAAGATGCATCTTTATTCTCTGTTCTTTGACAAGTGCCAGGGCTCCCCTGGACCATCCCTGCCTCGGCTGGAGCTACGGCTATATTTTCAGGAACTGGGGGCTTCCATGCCGGCTGTGGTTGGGGAATTAAATGGTATCTGGAAATTATAAGTCCCAGTGAGGTCACCAGTAGGAAGTTCTCCAGAACCACATGACAGTATAGGCATTTCTGAGCCTCATCGAGTAGGTCCCACTCCTCTCGGGAGAAGTATATGCACACATCCTCAAAGGTTACAATGTTGCGATCTGTCTCTGTGGCAGCCTCTGCCATTGCTACAGTATCAAGGCCCCAAGAGGGTGCGCCTCAGCAGGTGCACCTCAGAGGACAAGCCTTAGCGGGTGTGAGCAAACACGAGGCGTAAGATTGTCTATGCCACGCTCAGGGACACCAAATCTTCACACAAAAGAACACCACACAAAACTAAAGCTAGGTCTCCTATAAAGCACAGAGGTAGTCCCTAATTTCAAAAATGGCTTCTGTTAGGTTGTGCAAATAACAGTCGTGAAACAGCCTCTGCCTAGAGCTTCCAGCTGGGTTTCTCAGACGAACCAGAACCAAAAAGGACGCTCGCTGCATCGAGGCAAAAGTCCTGCCTGGAAGTCGCGTTATTATTTATTTATTTATTTAGGAGGAAGGGCTGGCTTCCTTAGATTTCAGACAGGAAAGGAGGTTTTGTTTACCAAACGTGACTTCAGGTAATTTTAAAGTTCAGTTTCCAGCTTGATTCAAATCCATCCAAATGTATGCGTTCCAAATTTCATAGTCCTGAATTAGTTTTTTTTTTTTTTTAATGTCTCATTGTTGCTATACAGAGTAGCTATTAATTGTTGTGTTTTCTGTGTTGATCTTGTATTTGGGCACTGTGAAATTTCCACTTTAGTTTTACTTGTTTGTTGGTTGGTTATCTTGGATTGATTATGTAGATGATCATATCCGCTGAAAATATTTTACTTCAGATCTTCCAACTTCTACATATATACTCCATTTATTTTTTCCTCTTATCTTTTTCAGTGGCTAGAACCTTTAGGACAATTTTGATTAGTAGTGGTGATAAGAGATGACTTATTTAATTTCTGAATTTAATGTAAATTATTTTAGACTTTGCATTTTATGCTGTACAGGTATTTGCTATACATATCTGGTAGACACATTTATGAAAGCTATTTGCCAAGAGTTTTTTTTATCATGAATGATTTCTAGATATTGTATTGATACATATTAACTTGATTATGTTTTTTCTCATTTAGATAGATTATTTTGGTGACAACTTTGTTGGTAAATTTTCTTAAATTGTGCTGCCCTTGCAATTTTGTGATTAAACTAATGGTCAGGAGGTCATTATAGTGAAGTGTTGATTGTGATTTGCTGATACTCTTTGAATTTTGCTTCTGTGTTTATAAGTGTAATTAATACATGTTTTTGCTTTCTTGTACTTTTCTGTCATGGGGGCCCCAGATATCACTAAGCTCAGAAAATTAAAAATTGTCTATTTTCTGTTCTATATATCAAAACAGTTTTTATATTTTTGTACAATTCAAAATGGCTTAAAAAATTTAGTAGGTCCTGATATCTTTGTGGTTCTAAAAATTTAACTACTCTTTCTTCGATTTTATGATTTTTTTTCCATGATAGGCCACTTTTGCTGGTTTATATTTCCCTAGAATTTTTTCATGTTATCTAGATTTTCATATGTGTTTCTATTATGTTGATCACTGTCTTTTGTTTACCTTTATTTAGTCTTTTCTTCCAGCTTTGTTTAGGCGTAAATATGAATAAATTGTATATGTTTAAAGTATAAAATGTGATTATTTGATATATGTGTATATTATGAAATGATTACCACTTAATCAAATTAATTAACATATTGTTCACCTTATATAGTTACCTTTATTTCTGCATGTGCATAGTGAGGATGCTTAGGCTCTATTCTTAGCAAATTTCAAGTCTAGTATACAGTTTATTAAGTATAGTCACTATGTTGTACATTAGGTCCCAGAACTTACTTATCTTTTTTTGTTTCATTTCAAGTTTTTATTTAAATTCCAGTTATTTGACATATAGTGTAATATTACTTTTAACGGTAGAATTTAGTGATTCATTGCTTACATATAACACCCAGTGCTCATCACAATTAGTGCCTTCTTTAATACCCATCACCTATTTAACTCATCCCCCCTCCAGCAACCCTCAGTCTTTTCTCTATAGTTGAGTATGTTTTATGATTTGCCCCCCCCTCTCTTTTTCCCCCTATGTTCATTGTTTCATTTCTTAAATTCCACACGAGTGAAATCATATGGTATTCAGCTTTCTCTGACTTATTTTGCTTCTATAATACATTCTAGCTCCATCCATGTTGCTGCAAATGGCAAGATTTCATTCTTTTTGATGGCTGAGTAATATTCGAGTGTGTGTGTGTGTGTGTGTGTGTGTGTGTGTGTGTGTGTTTGTGTGTGTATTCATCAATTGATGGACATTGGGCTCTTTCCATGATTCGGCTATTGTTGATGATGCTGGTATAAACATTGAGGTACATGTGTCCCATGGGGTATATTTCTATTTTTAACTTTTTGAGGAACCTCCATACTATTTTCCAGAGTGGCTGCACCAGTTTGCATTCCCACCAGCAGTAAGAGGGTTCCCTTTTCTCCCTATCCTTGCCGACATTTGTTATTTCCTGTCCTTTCTGACGTGATATCTCATTGTAGTTTTGATTTGTATTTCCCTGATGATGAATGATGTTGAGCATCTTTTCACATGTCTGTTAGCCACATGTATGTCTTCTATGGAAAAATGTCTATCCATGTCTTCTGCCCATTTCTTCACTGGATTATTTGTTTTATGGATGTTGAGTTTGGTAAGTTCTTTATGGATTTTGGATACTAATCCTTTATCCGATATGTCACTTGCAAATAACTTCTTTCATTCTGAAGGTTGCCTTTTAGTTTTGTTGATTGTTTTCTTTGCTGTGAAGAAGCTTTTTATCTTGATGAAGTTCCAATAGTTGATTTTTCCTTTTATTTCTCTTGCCTCCAGAGACATATCTAGTAAGAAGTTGCTGTGGCTAATGTCAAGGAGGTTACTGCCTATGTTCTCCTTGAGGATTTTGATGGTTTATGATCTCACATATAGGTCTTTCATCCATTTTGAATTTATTTTTGTGTATGGTGTAAGAAAGTGAAAAGATATGGAACACTTCATGAATTTGCATGTCATCTTTGCACAAGGGTCACACTTATCTTCTCTGTACTCATCCAATTTTAGTATATGTGCTGCCAAAGTGAGCACGAGTACTTATTCACCTTATAACTGAAAGTTTGACCCTTTCTTTGATTAGCATCTCCCATTTTCCCCCCTATCTAGTCTGTGGTTATCACCATTCTACTGTTTCTATGAGTTTGACTTTGGTTTGGTTTTGTTTAGATTCCACATATGGTTAAGTACATACAGTATTTATCTTTCTGTGTCTATCTTATTTCATTTAGCATTAACTATTCCAGGTTCATCCAAATTGTCACAGCTGGCAGGATTTCCTTCTTTTTTATGGCTGAATAACATTCCATTATATACACACACACTACATTTTCTTTAGCCATTCATCCATTGATAAACATTTAGGTTGTTTCTGTATGTTGGCTATTGTGAATTGTGTTGCAATGAACATGGGAGTGAAAAAATCTCTTCAAAATACTGATTTAGTTTCTTTTGGATGTATACCCAAAAGTGGGATTGCTGGGTCTAATGTATGGTATTTAATCTTAACTGGTAAGTTACTTAATAATTAGTTACCCATTTTTCATTGCTGATGTTGTTTATTCACATCTTCATTCTCTTTGAAAATAAAATCACACTGGTTAGTTTTGTGTTTTTTATTATTAAAAAAAAATTATGTAACTGTTGATTGAATCCATGAAGTTTTTTGTTTTATTATTTTGTTTAATAATTATTATTTTCTTCTATTTAGAGTGTTTTATTTTCTTGTTCTTTTTCTACCTTCTTGCAATGAAATCTTAATTCATTTTTTTCAGGCCTGGTAGTGTTCTTATAAATGCAGTTGGGGCTATATATCTCCCTTTTGTTACTGCTTTAGCTGAAACACTCAGGTGTGAATTGTAGTGTGGTTTATTATGTTTTCCTTTTTTACAAAAATTTTTTAATTTACATTTTATTTCCACTTTTTCCTAAAAATTTTTCAAAATTGTGAATTTATTTTTTGAGATATTTGGGTTAGTGTGCTTTTTGACATTGATTTTTCTAATATTTTATTACTTTTTTTGTTGTTTGTGACTCTTGTATGATAGATTTGGGGAAACTTTAAACTTTATTTTTGATTTTATTCATATTTGTGTAAATTTCTACAAATGCTTGAAAATAAATTTTATTTCCCTCATCTGGGTGCATATATAATGGGTGTATTAGCCTAAGGCCAATGTTGGGTTTATTGCATCCTTCACCCAATTCTTTGAATTCATGGTTTCTGAGATACATGTGTTATCTTTTTCCACTTTGAATTACTCCTTATAGTTCTAAATTTTGCCTGATAAAATTTAGAATGGAAGGTTTTACTTAGGGCTGTCTCATCCCATGGAGTTGATTTTAAATCTTCACCATTTACCTAGAGTAAAATAACTAAATAGACCCTGAGGTTGGTAGTTTTTACTAGTTTCTGTTCCTGCCTACTGTTCATTCCAGATTGGGTCCTTACATCCTAATTTTCAATCCCTCACAAACCTTTCCCCCTCTTCGCCCTTCCTCTATCACTAGCCTTCCCCAAATCAGGGAATTTTTTTTTTCACTTTGGAAGAATGGGAACGTAGTAGGGAAACTATTAAATTTTTTCTACTCATCATAACTTCTCCCAAATATATTGACTCTGAATAAAAATTATTCCTATCCTCTGAACCTAGATGTTTGAAATTATAAAGACAAAATTTGATTATTTTTAGGTGCCCTTTTTTCATTTCTTTTGAGTCATGAACAATGGCCATCTGGCTGAATAAGTTACAAAGGGTAGAAAGAAACATCCAGAATGAGAGGAACTTTGTTTAATTATTCTTAAATATCATCTCTTTCCTGATGCTGATTGCAGTTTCTTTTTCATGACCTGCTCTCTCCCCTTCATTCTTTCCTCCTGCTACAACCCACAAGATCAGGCACTTGGAAGAATAAAAAACTTTATGACCTTGATCAAGATGAAGGAGATTCACCATACTTATCACTGAGCAGAAGAAATTGTAAAATGGAACTTTTAATATTTTAAAGCCATTTGGAACACAGTTTGCATGAGTGATTCTGTACAATGTACAAACTGGTGGAGAGATGATGACCCTGGAGAATTTGCACTGACAGCCTTGGGACGAAGACATGTGGGAATAACTTTTAATTGCATATTTAATTGACCTTTTAGGAAAATGAATCTCATATTTTGTACTGAGTACAATTACATAAAAATTTGATAATATTATTATCCAAAAAAGTTACTCAGACTATTTTACTGTATTCTTAGAATCATATAATGTCTATACTCTGCATTCTTTTGACAGTGCTAAGACAGTCACCATCCTGCTTTGTAGCAGAGGGGTAGAAAGTAGAAGATAAATTAAATCAAACCTTTTGCCAGTATTTTTAGTAATTTATGATAGGTAACTTTATGAAAGACTCTCAGGAAAATTTTTAGACATCATCTTGAAACTATCAGATTTATAGTTAATACAGCTAAGATGTGTAATTTTAAGGTGTCTTTTTGCTTTTCCAGCCAATTAGATATTAGCATAATTTACAAGTAAATAAAATCAGTATTTTTCCCACATATGTTTTTACTTTGGATAGAGCTAAAGAGATAGTTGTTTTAAAGAATGAATATGTCTGTTTTTGCCAAGGGCATTTGTCCTAAGAGTTCATCTTTCAGATAACATATTTAGAAAAAGGTATTGGCTCATATAAAAATAGTACCTAGCTAAGGTCCTGTGTATAAGGGGAAACAGACAATTTTAGAAGTTATAACATAAGAAATTATCATTGTTTAACATGAGACAAAGGAGGGGTTCCTGGGTAGTTCAGTCAGTTAAGCATCTGACTCTTGGTTTCAGCTCAGGTCATGATCTCATGGTTTGTGAGTTTGAGCCTTGCGTTGGGCTCCATGCTAACAGTTGGGAGCCTGCTTTGCATTCTCTCTCTCTCCCTCTCTCTGCCCTTTCCCTGCTTGCTGTCTCTGTTTCTCAAAGTAAATGAATAAACTTCAAAAAATTTAAAAAATAATATAAAAGAAAGGAAAGGTATTTTCTCAGACTGACGATATAGACCAGGTAGTCAGCTGCCATGATTGTCATTGATTTGGGGTGAAAATAGAGAGCTCTAAGGACATGTAGGAACTATGACCTACACCTCTGTTCAGAATTACATGAGTTGCAGGGATGACTCTCAGAATATAAACCATAAAACATCTGGCAGTGCTTAATGCCACATCTCATCTGCTGCCATCTTAGGCTGCATTAAAAGAAATAGTGTCCAGTTCACAGAAGGGGAGAGTCCCATTGTATTGATCAGAAACTACTTTTCTGATTTCATCCTAGGTGTAGCTCCAGGAAACAATGGTAAGAGCAACAATGTAAGGAATGAAAACACTATTCTTTGATTTTTTAGCCAAGAGTATAGATTCAGGGGACGTCAGCTGTATTTTTTCCAAAATCTTAGAGCTCTTATGGAGAAGACAATTTGATTTAGTTTGTTCTGTTTTAGCAGAAAGTAATAAAGAGATTAGCTTACTAGATGTATGGCCCATTGCCACAATAAATCTTCATACCTGTATTACAAACTCTGAGATAGCATGGTATATGGTCAAGGCCCAATTTGCCTATGGATTTTTGGCTGAAATTTATGGGCAATCTTTAAAGTCCCCAGATACTGGAAATGCAAAGTTGCATAAAGCAGAATGCATAAAGCCTATGCTTTACATATTGGGAAGAACAGTGCTCCCAATGATGTAGGAGAAAGTAAAGATATCAGTTCCTCTTTCCAACCCAGAGTCAGAGCAGGGACAGGACAAATAGGTGTGCAAGGCCATAGTAGCACCATACTGAAGAGCTTGCCAGCCAGCATTTTGGGAGCTTCATTCATTTAGCATCAACAAGAAGGAAGACACTGAATATCAACCAGGAAGATAGTGGGGTAGAAACTAAGGATAACGTCAAAGAAGAAATAGTTACTGCCTCTAAACTATCCTACAATGCAATGTAAAATGTGAGGTTTGAAGCTATGTTTGTATGTATGTGCATGTTTGAGCATGAATTCTCAAGGTGGTCTTCATATTCTGAAAATAATATGTATTAGGTTAATTTTTTTAACACCAATGTTTAATTTATTGAAGTCAGAAATGAAAACACTTGATTTTTCATAGGCCTTAAATTCCACTTTACAAAATTATTATTTTACTATTTGCAATCTAGAAATTTAACAATCACTTTTATTTTATTATTTTTTTAAGTTTATTTATTTATTTTGGGAGAGAGAGAAAGAGAGCACAAGCACTATGGGAGGAGAGGCTGAGAGAGAGGGAGAGAGAGAATCCTGGGCTGTTAACACAGAGCCTGATATGGGGCTGAATCTCATGAATCCGTGAAATCATAACCTGAGCTGAAATCAGGGGTGGGATGCTTAACCAACTGAATCACCTAGGCGCCCCTAACAATCACTTTTAAAAGGCCTTTGGAAAATACTTGGTCCTGTTTAAAAACACTTTGGAACAATTTCAAACTGCATACACAATTGTAATATTCAGTTGCCATTTTACACACACCTGTTAGCTGAAATAAAATGAAAGCCTTCCCAAATAATATTCTTTTTTTATTTAACTTTATTTTTTATTTTTTAAAATTTACATCCAAATTAGTTAGTATATAGTGAAGCAATGATTTCAGTAGATTCCTTAATGCCCCTTACCCATTTAGCCCATCCCCCTCCCACAACCCCTCCAGCAACCCTCAGTTTGTTCTCCATATTTATCAGTCTCTTTTGTTTTGTCCCCCTCCCTGTTTTTATATTATTTTTGTTTCCCTTCCCTTATGTTCATCTGTTTTGTCTCTTAAAGTCCTCATATGAGTGAAGTCATATGATTTTTGTCTTTCTCTAATTTCACTTCGCATAATACCCTCCAGTTCCATCTACATAGTTGCAAATAGCAAGATTTCATTCTTTTTGATTGCCGAGTAATACTCCATTGTATATATATATACCACATCTTCTTTATCCATTCATCCATTGATGGACATTTGGGCTCTTTCCATACTTTGGCTATTATTGATAGTGCTGCTATAAACATGGGGGTGCATGTGTCCCTTTGAAACAGCACACCTGTATCCCTTGGATAAATGCCTAGTAGTGCGATTGCTGGGTCATAGGGTAGTTCTATTTTTAGTTTTTTGAGGAACCTCCATACTGTTTTCCAGAGTGGCTGCACCAGCTTGCATTCCCACCAACAATGCAAAAGGGATCCTCTTTCTCCGCATCCTCACCAACATCTGTTGTTGCCTGAGTTGTTCATGTTAGCCATTCTGACAGGTATAAGGTGGTATCTCATGGTGGTTTTAATTTGTATTTCCCTGATGATGAGTGATGTTGGGCATTTTTTCATGTGTCGGTTGGCCATCTGGATGTCTTCTTTGGAGAAGTGTCTATTCATGTCTTTTGCCCATTTCTTCACTGGCTTATTTGTTTTTTGGGTGTTGAGTTTGATAAGTTCTTTGTAGATTTTGGATACTAACCCTTTATCTGATATGTCATTTGCAAATATCTTCTCCCATTCTGTCGGTTGTCTTTTAGTTTTGCTGATTGTTTCCTTCGCTGTGCAGAAGCTTTTTATTTTGATGAGGTCCCAGTAGTTCATTTTTGCTTTTGTTTCCCTTGTCTCCGGAGACGTGTTGAGAGGTTTTTGCCTGCTTTCTCCTCAAGGATTTTGATGGCTTCCTGTCTTACATTTAGGTCTTTCATCCACTTCGAGTTTATTTTTGTGTATGGTGTAAGAAAGTGGTCCAGGTTCATTCTTCTGCATGTCGCTGTCCAGTTTTCCCAGCACCACTTGCTGAAGAGACTGTCTTTATTCCATTGGATATTCTTTCCTGCTTTGTCAAAGATTAGTTGGTCACATGTTTGTGGGTCCATTTCTGGATTCTCTATTCTGTTCCTGTGATCTCTGTGTCTGTTCTTCTGCCAGTACCATACTGTCTTGATGATTACAGCTTTGTAATATAGCTTGAAGTCTGGGATTGTGATGCCTCCTGCTTTGGTTTTCTTTTTCAAGATTGCTTTGGCTATTCGGGGTCTTTTCTGGTTGCATACAAATTTTAGAATTGTTTGTTCTAGCTCTGTGAAGAATGCTGGTGTTATTTGGATAGGGATTACACTGAATATGTAGATTGCTTTGGGTAGTATTGACATTTTAACAATATTTGTTCTTCCTATCCAGGAGCATGGAATCTTTTTCCATTTTTTGTGTCTTGTTCAATTTCTTTCATAAGCTTTCTATAGTTTTCAGTGTATAGATTTTTCGCCTCTTTGGTTAGATTTATTCCTAGGTATTTTATGGTTTTTGGCGCAACTGTAAATGGGATCATTTCCTTGATTTCTCTTTCTGTCGCTTCATTGTTGGTGCATAGGAATGCAACTGATTTCTGTGCATTGATTTTATATCCTGCAACTTTGCTGAATTCATGAATTGGTTCTAGCAGTTTTTTGGTGGAATCTTTTGGGTTTTCCATATAGAGTATCATGCCATCTGCGAAGAGTGAAAATTTGACCTCCTCCTGGCCGATTATGATGCCTTTTATTTCTTTGTGTTGTCTGATTGCAGAGGCTAAGACTTCCAATACTATGTTGAATAACAGTGGCGAGAGTGGACATTCCTGTCTTGTTCGTGACCTTAGGGGGAAAGCTCTCAGTTTTTTCCCATTCAGGATGATATTAGCGTTGGGTCGCTCGTATATGGCTTTTATCATCTCGAGGTATGATCCTTCTATCCCTACTTTCTTGAGGGTTTTTATCAAGAAATAAATATTCTTATGAATTCAGCATATATATACCCATGTATTTATGTATACATACAGGTACATATAATGTGAAGCTAAAGGCTGGATACGGTGGTTAAGTAGAAGGTAAAAGAAATCAGCCGGGTATAAATCTTCACCAAATTCTGCACGTGTGCAAGTGTGGATTGCCCGACAGGACTGACTCCTGGGGGAGAGGTTACTGTGGCTATGGCCCAGATGCAGAGGGTGTAATTCTGGGATCAGGGTGGGTGATGTGTTTCTCCACATTTACATTTAGCTGATGTGGACTAGAGTGCATGGGTTCTGGGCGCCTGTGCCCCCCCCACCCACCTTGCCCTCACCCTGCAGCTGCTGCATACCTTTGGAGGAGGAGGTGCTAGTCCCATACTGCCCCCACCTCCACTGTGCAAATGCCCTGAACAGTTTCAGCCTGTCCCCTGGAAACAAGCAGTGGCCTTTCTCTGACTCTGCCAGTCCCCTTTTCATTGGTATTGCTGTACAGTTTTTTATTTACCCCCCAGCCTTCAACTTGTGATCTGTAACTTACTTGTCTGCTTCTCAGAGGTATCCCTGTAGGTTTGTCCTCAGGTATTCTTCTAGATGTCTTCAGAAAATGGTTATTTCATGATTTTTCATGGAATTTGTCCTAATAAATCATTCTTCTATCACAGGGCAACATTAAAAAAAACTCATACATAGCACCTGGTTCAGGACTTGTTAAAAGGAATCTTCATGCCCCAGGACCTCCTTCTTACAGTTTCTTAACAGCAAAGGACTTAAGGATATTTCCTTAGTGTGAGGAGCGTATTAAGGGATGAAGGCTAATGCCATCTGGGCTCACTTCGTTAATTGTAACTCAGGCTCATAATTTTTATATTTATGGTAGAGCTTTCTAACAGAGTTTTTAACAGTGAATCAGCCTGCCTAACAAACAAATGAACTTCATGTTGCTGGGAAGGTTCCAGAAGGTACTGTATGAACACCACCTTTTAGGGTTTCTTTAAGGGGTTTTCATATTGATTTTGGAGCTGAATTAGATAAAAAATAAGTGCTTTCCAACATCTCCTAGTTATTCTTTGATATTATTTTAATAAATCATATATTTAATAAAAACAGGAGAAATCTGAGATCTTTTTGAGGCACTGATTTATGTTGTAGTTTTTCACAGCAGCCTAAGGTTTTCCTTTCATGATAAGGTTTACCAGAAAAAAAAGTGCTGAAAGTAATATCTCTGTTGTTTTTTGTTGTTAGAAAAAGCTATGTCCATTATAATTGATATGTGTTTAAGCATTGAAAATTATTTCTAATTAGTAATAACTTTCCCTTTATTCTTTACTAGTTAACAGTAAACACTATGTTGTACAATATGTAATTTTATCTGCATTCTGAGAAATACCACAAGTCAAATTCATGGCTCTGATTCAGAAAATGTCCTTGGGGAGCCTGGGTGGCCCGGTCGGTTGGGCATCCGGCTTTGGCTCAGGTCAGAATCTCGCAGTTCCTGAGTTTGAGCCCCGCGTCGGGCTCTGTGCTGACAGCTCGGAGCCTGGAGCCTGCTTCGGATTCTGTATCTCCCTTTCTCTGTCCCTTCCCTGCTCATGCTGTGTCTCTCTTGTCTCTCAAAAATGAATAAATGTTAAAAAAAAAAAAAGAAAATGTTGTCTTTAATCATTAACTAGATTCAACATATTCTTCTGAGTAAACATATGTCGAAATAAGTACTATATATTTTCTTGCTTTAGAGAAAGAAATTTTAAATTTCATTTCTAATTTTATTAAGTGGCTGCTTTTTTATTCATGGAGCTCTTTCTTTTTTTTTTTTTAACGTTTTTATTTATTTTTGAGACAGAGAGAGACAGAGCATGAATGGGGAAGGGTCAGAGAGAGGGAGACACAGAATCTGAAACAGGCTCCAGGCTCTGAGCTGTCAGCACAGAGCCCAATGCAGGGCTCGAACCCACAGACCGCGAGATCATGTCCTGAGCCAAAGTCGGCCGCTTAACCGACTGAGCCACCCAGGCGCCCCCATGGAGCTCTTTCATAAGAAATGTATTCTTAATTTTTTTTCCACAAGGAGGGGAGGGAAGATTTTTTTGTATGACTCAGTTTTCTTGCATCTCATTTTTTTAAAGAAAGAGAAAAAAACATCTTTGCTCCACACATTCATCAATTTGAGGGAAGGTTGTTGATTTGGGCGGGGAAGATGTTCAAAGATGTCAGCTGAGGCAATTGTACTCAGGCCTCGGGGGTTCGAGAGAGGCAATCAAACCCTGTAAGACTTTTAAAAATCAAAATATACCCAAGGTCTTTTACTATGTATAGTTTATATTTTGAAACGCATTTAATTTACAAAGTGTTTAAGCTGAAAATCATTATGGAATAGAGTGAATGTGTCTAAAGGTCCAGTAAATGAGAAAATTATGTAAATGCTAAGCACTTTGGGGATATTCAAAGCCCCTGAAAAATCTGATACTCATCACTGAATATATACCTATTAAATAATATCCATGCCCTCCAGGTTCTTTTTTTTTTTTTTTTTCCACAAAGTTACTTAGGCAGGTTTTGCAAAAATGTTCTGGGTTGTAAAATTTATATTACTAAAAAAATGAAAACAAACAAAAATTATGACTGTGCAGCTCCTTAACAACACCTCTAGCATTTTCTGGCTGATTAGCCCGTTACAGGCAGAGCTGGCGGTTCAGGTGAGGGCTGGTGGTTATGTATGAGTTAAGAAGAGGATAAATGGTTTGTTGTCATCTATGCATGGGTCAGTGGCTTGTCACATAACTGCCATTTAGTATTTAGTGCCTCATAATGCTCAGTAAGGAAGATAGCATTAGAGATAATTAAGGAAACTTTTGTTCAGCTGTTGGATTACTTTTGTATTTTTTACCTCCCAATACTTCACATTTACGTGAAACAGCTGAGCAAATTTCATTACCTTCCCTTTCTGGGATGTGAGACGAGAGTTCTGCTCACTTAGTACCTCAGAAACACCCATTGCCTTTCCAGCATATTTCAAAGCTTTTTCTTTCCTAAATTATGAGCCAACAGTTACTAAGATCTGCTACTCCTTCACAGTGGGGCAGAGAAAGATTAACTAAATGTGACCCTTCTCCACAAAGAGCATAAATAACTAGAATTCAGGTTGGAATCTCAAATAAAAGGGCAAGTAGAAATTGCACAATAGATAAAATGCCTCCAGTTGGTGAGATTAGCAAAGGCTTCTGCACCTTTTAACTAGGCCTTGGACACGGGCAAAGCCCTGACAGATGCATAGACCAAGAGTTGCTGTTGCTTTTTTTCTTTACTTCACTATCCTCTACTCTTCTGAATGCATTGGCATAAGCCTTTGGTCCATCTGCTGTCTAAATCCCCTCGTTAAGCTATCTTCACATGATCAAATCCAGTGGTCCAATCTCAGTCCTCACCTTAACTGAACACTCAATGGCATTTGACTTAATTCATTTGTCCTTCTTGAAACACTTTCTTTCTTTGGCTTATGGGGTATGGCGCTGCTCTCTTGATTTCCCCATGCTTTGGTGGCCACTTGGTTCTGGCTGCCTTTTTACAACCTACTTTTACAGATCTCTACATTTTGGCATGCCCTAGAGCTAAATACCCACACATGTATCCACACCATTCCATTTCAGTAGGTCAGGCGTTCTTCAGCCTAGTTGCACATTAGAGGAGATTTAAAAATTCACCAATACCCTGGTTCCCCTACAGATTTGGATTCAGTTGTTCTGGGGATGGGAGAGGGAATCAGTATTTTATTTTAAAGCTTCCTGGGTGGATTGCAAGTGTGCCAGGGTTGAGAATCACTGAATGGAGTGATCTCATCCAGTTCAACAAGCCCAAATGACACACAAAAAATCTGGTGATTCAAATGGAAATCTCCATCCTTGAGCTGTCCCTTGAACTCCAGACTCATAATTAAAGGATTGACTAGACATTTCCACTTTGCTGTCCAATGCCCATTTTCAAAGTTAGCAAGCCCAAAGTCAGCCTTTTGATTCCCCATCCAAACCTGCTCCTTGTCCAGTGTTTCTTATCGCAGAAGATGGCACAGGTCATAATTCACTGCCTTGTTTAGGGGCCAAATTTAGGAGTCATCCAGAATTCTTCTAATTCTTTCATTTCTCATATCTAATTATCAGCAAATCTCTTTGTTTCTGTCTTTCATATTAATCTTTAATTTTCTCATTCCTTACCACCTTTATGCCAATTTCCCCAGCCTAAGCTGCAATCATCTCTTACTTGGACTGGCCCCATAGTCTCCTAACTCCTGTCTTATGTTCACTCTTCCCACCACCCCCGCAGTCTCTGTACTCCTGCAAAGTGATCGTTCTGAAAATTAAAATCATGTTACTCCCCTGCTCTCACTCCTCCAAATACTTTTTATCACACTTACAACGAATCCCGTATCTTTACTATTGTCCATAACCTTGAAGGATTGACTTCTAGTTACTCTGACCTTGTTTCTTACCTTATTTTTTGAAACCCCTCACTCAGGATGCATCAGCCACCCTGCTTTCCTTGCTATTCCTCTAAAACTTCATACATGATCCTGTCAAGGGCCTTTGTACCTACTTACTATTACACAGATCCCAATATAATGTGTCTAGATCTCTCATATCATTTAGATTACTGTTTAAATGTCACTCCTGTCAGGCAATGCTTCCCTAAGTACTAGATTTTAGGTAGTAACCTCTATTCTTTTATTTTGTTTTATTTTTCATACCTGACATTTTATTTTTATTTATTTTTTAAGGAAAAATTTTTAAAGTTTATTTATTTATTTTGAGAGAGAGAGAGAGCATGAGTGGGGAGGGGCAGAGAGAGAGAGAGAGAGAGAGTGAGAATCCCAAGCAGGCTCCACACTGTCAGCACAGAGCCCGATGTGGGGCTTGAATCCACAAACTGCGAAATCATGACATAAACCAAAATTAAGAGTCGGACACTTGACCTACTGAGCTACCCAGGAGCCCCATACCTGACATTTTATTATGTTCACTTACTTAATTACTATCTTCTCACCAGAATACAGGCTCAATCAGTGTAGGGAGGGACCCTGTTTTCTTCCCCATCACGTCTTTAGCATCTAGAACAGCATCTTGCATGTGGTCAGTAGGTATTCACTAAGTGAGTTGATGAATGTGTGGATGAATATGAGGGGAGGGATTTCAGGCCAAAGGAGCATTATGAACAATGTCATGGAAACAAGCAAAATTAGCTAGTTTGGGAGAAGACCATATTTGGTTGAAGGGTGCTTGGAGAGGAGTAGTAGCAAGAGATGGTTCTAGAAAGGGAGATACAAATCAGGATGTGGAGAGCCCTAGACAATTCACATAGAATTTAGGAAACGGAAAGCCATTTGAAGATTTTTTTAGGTGGGCTGTGCATTTTATTGAATTGAGGCTAAAAAGCAAATGATTTGGTAACTGAATAGAAGTGGTGGTTAAGGGAAAAGGAAGAGTTAAATATGATTTTCATATGTTAGGCCTGGGTAATTGAAAGAATGTTAGTGGCATCAACAAACAGAAAGAAGACAGAAAATAGTGAGATGTTGTTTTGCTTTTAGTGAATTACACTGAAGTAGATTGGAAGTTTGGAAAAATAATCCTTTGAATTCAGGATATGTTGTTTAAGGTGCTTGGGAAATACTCATGTGGAGATGTTGAAAAATCATTTGTACATGAGGATGTGGAACTTGAGAGACAAGTCAGGGCTAAAGCTTAAGGTTTGAAAGTCATGCTCTGAAGGAGAAGATAAACATATCAACTAGGAACTTGTGAGATAAGAAAGGAGAGGCTCCTATGGAATCTTAGGGAATGTTACTTTAAAAGGTGGCATGAGAATTAAAAAACATGGGAAAATCAAAGACTGTTTGGAGAAATAGGAGCAAACTTCCATGGACTGTAACATGATCTAACATGTTAAATTTTGGAGAAGTTAATCATCACTTTTAAGTACTGCAGAGAATTTGAGGAAGAGGAAGAGATAAAGCTTTTAATTATCAAAAGAAAAATTATAACTGTGGTAGTGTGGACTGGTAGCTTGGAAGAACTTGAAAGAATGTGGAAGGATAATAGATTAAGTAGCGGGGGTGAGACAAGAATGTTTGAGAAGAGAAAAAAAAATGAATCTTAACCCCAAATGAAGCAAGATATATTTTACAGGAAGAAACAAAAAATTTAGAAGTGAGGATGGCTCATGCATGGAGTGGCCCCATGCATCGAAGTGCAACGTGGCTGTGTTAGCCCTAGAAATATACATGGATCGTCTTCTGATCCAGGAAGGAAAACTAAGAGAAAAGAAGGAAGACGAGAGTAGAGGGAGGTGGATGGAGTAGAGGCGAGAAATCACATGTTAAATAAAATCTCAGTCAAGTTGGAAATACAATCATGTGCTTACAATCATCTAGTGACATTTTGTGCAAAGTAGGGAGTGAAAGGAGTTGGCTAACACACGTGAAAGAATTAAGATCAACACAATGTTGACACTTTTTCCTCCTGATCTACGTTTTAGTAAGTGATGTATATGTACTTACATGTAAGTTTATAAAAATGTACAAGTAATGTAGAGTCTATCACTATTGTAATTTATAAAGATGTAATGTAGAGTCTATCACTATTTAAATGTAGTCTATCACTATTGTAATTTATAAAGATGCTTTTCCTTTGAATGAAAAGAAAAATGAAGCACCAGTCTCATTATTTCTTTAAAAACAGTTTCCTGAAGTAGTTTCATCTACTTTGATGGATTTGAAGATGATACCAGGGAGTCTTCAATTCCAACAAAGCTGTAAAATATCTGCTCGTAAGTAGTTAAGGGTCTCCCTTTCTTGCAAAAGAGCATCACTATAGTTTTCTTAATTGTATGTAAGTTAGGTAGAGAGTTCTTGAATTATTCCACCTAAATGAATTGATTCATATAAAGAATATGATTCGTATATTCTCTGTTTAGAGCAGAGAATAGTTCCTGGTACAAAGTATGCAGTCAATAATTCATCATCATCATCATCATCATCATTGTTGTTTTTAAAAAGGGGGATGTGAATTTGGATTAGTAATCCAGATGTGTAAAATGCTGATTTATCCTATATTTGTTGATATTGTCATGGATTTGTAATAATTTGAAATATACTGCAAAGACTTCTAACTTTTTGATATTTGATCATAAAAATTTCACCTATTCATATTCAATGTCAAGGCACTGATCAATATTAATATAATTGACTCCATGTAACTATCATATTTAGTCTCATGAGATTTCCACTGCAGCTTTACATTAATTAAACATGCTATTAAATTGAGTAGCTTAGCCTTCTGAAGTGAATTAGTATTCATCAAAATAACACCAATCATAACGGATTCATTAGATATTAATGTGAATGTCATATATATATTTCCACAAAGGTTTCACTGCAACCATTATTCATGGATTATTGTAATAAAGGATATAAATGGCAGAAAGTACATTGTTAATCTATTCAATGTATTTTTGTTCTTTAAAATTTTATCCTATTAGAGAAAAAGAGTTCAATTTTTCTTATATTTCAGACTTGGAATTTTTTTATATATTACAGATGAGATTTGTTTTCTTTTCATTTTTTCCCAGTTTTATTGAGATATAATTGAAATAAGGTATACAACACATTGATTTGAAAAATTTGTATATTCCAAAATGATGGCCACTACAGTGTTAACCAACGCTTCCTTCATGTGACATAATTACCATTTCTTTTTTTGTGGTGAGAACACTTAAATCTACTCTCTTAGCAACTTTAAAGTATTTAATACAGTATTATGAACTATAATTACCATGCTGTATATTAGATCCTCAGAACTTATTTATCTTATAAGTGGACATTTGTAATCTTTAAACATCTCCCCATTTCTCCCATACTCCAGCCCCTGATAACCACTACTATATTTGCTGTTTCTATGAGATGAGTATTTTTATTTTATTTATTCTTATTTTTAATGTTTATTTATTTGAGAGAGAGAGAGAGAGAGAGAGAGAGAGAGAGAGAGAGAGAGAAAGCAGGAGAGGGGCAGAGAGTGTGGGGAGAGAGAGAATCCCAAGTGAGCTCAATCCCACAAATTGTGAGATCATGACATGAGCTGAAGAGCTGAAATCAACCAAGTGAGCTGCCCAGGTGCCCCTGAGATCAGTATTTTTAGATTCCACGTATAAGTGAGATTATACAGTATTTTCTTTCTCTGTCTGACTTATTTCACTTGGCATGATATCCTCAAAGTCCTTTCATGTTATTACATGAGTGAATAATATTCCACTGTAAATATATACCACACATTTATCCATTCATCTGTTGGCAGTTACTTAGGCTGTTTCCATATCTTGGCTATTATGAATAATACTGCAATGAACACGCAAGTGTAAATATCTTTTTGAGATTCAGTTTTCATTTCCTTTGCATATATACCCAGAAGTGAGATTGCTGGATCATTTGCTCATTTCATTTTTAATTTTCTGAGGAACCTTCATACTGTTTTCCAAAGTGGCTGTACTAGTTTACAATCCCACCAACAGTGGATGGGGGTTTCCTTTTCTCCACATCCTTACCAACGCTTGCTACCTCTTGACTTTTTGGTAATAGCTACTTGAACAGGTGTGAAGTGATAACTCATTTGGTTTTGATTTTCATTTCCCTCATGATGAGTGATGTCGAGCACCTTTTCATGTACCTGTTTGCCATCTGTATGTCTTTGGAGAAATGTCTACTCTGATCCTCTGTGCATTTTAAAAATCAGACTTTTTTTTATGCTATTGAGCTGTGTGAGTTCTTTATATTTTGGATATTAACACCTTATCAGATACCTGATTTGCAAGTATTTACTCCCATTAAGTTACCTGTTCATTTTGTTGATGGTTTCTTTTGCTATGTAAGTTTTTTATTTTGTAGTCCCACTTATTTTTGCTCCTGATGCTTGAACTTTTGCTGTGATATCCAAAAAGTTATCATGAAGACCAATGTCAGGGAGCTTTTTTCGTAAGTTTTCTTCTTTGTGGTTTATGGTTTCAGTCCTTATGTTTAAGCCTTTAATCCATTTTGAATTAATTTTTGTGAGTGATGTATGATAGGGATGTTGTTTTATTCTTCTGTGTGTGAGTGTCCAGTTTTCCCAGCACCATTTATTGAAGGTATTATCTTTTCCCTATTGATTGTACTGGCTCCCTTGCCAAATATTAGTTGAGGGTATACATGAGGGTTTATTGCTGGGCTCTTGATTCTTTTCCATTGGTCTATGTGTCTGTTTCTATGCCAGTACCATATTGTGTTGACTACTATAGCTTTGTAGTATGGTTTGAAATAAGAAAGGGTAATGTCTCCAGCTTTGTCCTTCTTTCCCAGGATTGCTTTAGCTAGTTGGTGTTTTTTTGTAATTCCATACAAAGTTTTGGAACATTTGTTCTATTTCAATGAAAAATGCTGTTGGAAGTTTGATAGGGAATGTGTTGAATCTGCAGGTGTCTTTGAGTAGTATGGACCTTTTAACAGTATTAGTTCTTCTGATTCATAAACACAAGATATCTTTTTGTTTGTGTTTTCTTCAGTTTCTTTCATCAATGTCTTGTAGTTTTCAGTGTATGGACATTTCACCTCCTTGATTAAATTTATTCCTAAGTATTTTATTGTTTTTGATGCTATACAATTGTTGTCTTTCTTTTTCAGATGTCTTTTTTGTTGGTGTATAGAAATGCAGCTGATTTCTGTATGCTGATTTTTGGATCCTGCAACTTTACTGAATTTGTTGATTTGCTCTAACAGCTTTTTGGTGGAGTGTTTAGGATTATATATATATATATATATATATATTATATTTTATATATATTTATACATATGATCATATAATCTCTATAAACAAAGACAATTTTATTTCTTCCTCCCAATTTAGATGGCATTTTTTCTTTTTATTGTCTGCTTGCTCTAGCTAGGACATCTAGTATTGTGTTGAGTAAGAGTGGTGAGAGTGGGTGCCCTTGTCTAGTTCTTGGTATTGGAAGAAAAGCTTTCAACTTTTCACTAAAGAGTATGATGTTGGCTGTGGGTTTGTCATATATGAATGGCCTTTATTGTGCTGAGGTATGTTCTTTCTGTATCCACTGTGCTGAGGGTTTTTACCATGAAAGGATGTTGCGTTTTTTCAAATGCTTTTTCTTCATCTATTGAGATGGTCATATGACTTTTATCTTTTATTCTATTAATGTGGTGTATTACGTTTATTGATTTTTGTATGTTGAACCATTTTGCATCCCAGGTATAAATCTCCCTTGATCATGGTATATGATACTTTTAATGGCTGTTGAATTTGTTTTGCTAGTATTTTGTTGAGATTTTTGCATATATATTCATCAGGGATATTTGTCTATAATTTTGTGGTAGTGTCCATGCTTTGGTATCAGGATAGTGCTGGCCTTGTAAAGTCAGTTTGGGAGTATTCCTCCTCTTCAATTTTTGGAAGAGTTTGAGGATTGTCTTTACTTTTTAAAAAAATATTTGGCATATTTCACCAGTGAAACCATTTAGTCCTGAGCTTTTCTTTGTTGGGAGGCTTTTGATAACTGGCTCAATCTCCTTACTCTTTTTGTTTGTTTGTTTCAAGTTTTAATTTAAATCCCAGTTGGTTAACATATAGTGTATATTGGTTTCAGGAGTAGAATTTAGTGATCCATCACTTCCATATAACATCCAGTGCTAATCACAATAAGTGCTGACTTTAATACCCATCACCCATTTAGCCCATCCCCCACCCCTCCCATCCAGCAACCCTCAGTTTGTTCTCTATAGTTAAAAGTCTCTATGGTTTGCCTCCCTCCCAATCTCCTTACTCTTTATTCATCTGTTTAGATTTTCTATTTCTTCATGATTCAGTGTTGGTAGGTTGTATGTTTCTAGGAATATATCTATTTCTTCTAGGTTATTTAATTTGTTGGTATATATTTGTTGACAGTAATTTCTTATGTTCCTTTATATTTTTGTGATATCAGTTGTAGTGTTTCCTCTTTCATTTCTGATTTTATTTATTTGAGGCCCCTTTTTTTTATTAGTCTAGCTAAAGATTTGTCAATTTTGTTTATCTTTTCAGAAAACTGACACTTAGCTTTGTTAATCTTTTCTATTGTTTTATGATCTCTATTTAATTTATTTCTCCTCTGTTCCTTGTTATTTACTTCCTTCTGTTAACTTTGGGCTTAGTTTGTTCTTCTTTTTCTAGTTCCTTGAGGTGGAAATTTAGGCTGTTCAAGAACTTTTTTCTTAATGAAGGCATTTATCACTATAAATTTTTCTCTAAGTACTGCTTTACAACATCACATGGATTTTAATGTAACATGCTTCCATTTTCATTTGTTTTGAGAAATTTTTAATTTCAATTTTGATTTCTTCTTTGACCCACCGGTTGTTCCAGAATATTTTATTTAATATCCACATGTTTGTGAATTTTCCAGTTTTTTTCCTGTCACTGATTTTTAGTTTCAGACCATTATGGTCAAAAAAGATACTTGGTATGACTTCAAATGTTTTTAATTTACTAAGACTTGTTTTGTGAATTATCATATGATTTATAGTGTAGAACATTCTGTGTGTGCTTGAAAAGAACAAATATTCTGCTGCTGTTCAATGGAATTGTCTGGATATGTTTTAGGTCCATTTGCTCTAAAGTATGATACAAGTTCAACATTTTGTGTTGATTTTTCTATCTGATCTGCATTATTGAAAGTAGGGTATTAAAGATGCCTAATATTACTATAATATTGTCTATTTCTACCTTCAGATTTTTTAGTATTTGCTTAATATATTTAGGTATTCTGACATTGGGTGCATACATATTTATGATTGTTATGCCTTCTCTCTAAAAATAAAAGTCTATTGTATGTTGGTAAGAATTTAACTTCGATTACTTACAAAATGCTATCCTTTTTTTAAGTTCATTTATTTATTATTTTAAGAGAAAGAGAGTGTGTGCAAGTGGGAGAGGGGCAGAGAGAGAGGTAGAAAGAGAGAATCCCAAGCAGACTCTGCATTGTCAGTAAGGAGCCTGATGTGGGGCTCGAACTCATAAATTACAAGATCATGACCTGAGCTGAAATCAGATGCTTAACCGACTGAGCCTTCCAGGTGCCCCCAAAATGCTGTTTTTTTAATCCTCCTTTTTTATGTTTATGATGTCATCATTTATACCTTTTTATATTGTGTATTTTTAATACTTTTACCCTTTATCCTTTATTCTAAATTAATTATCACACTACACTGCTGTATGAGAGTATTCTGAATCTGACTCTATGTTTGTCTTTACCAGCCAGTGTGTGTTATATATTCATATATTTTCATGTTACTAATTAGTATCTTTTCCTCTCAGTCTGAACACCTCCTTTCAGCCTTTCTTATAAGGTAGGTTTAGTGGTGATGAATTCCCTCAGCTTTTGTTTATTAGGGAACGTCTTTCTCTTGCCTTCATATCTGAGGGACAGCTTTCTGGATAAAGCATTCTCGGTTGGCAGTTTATTTCTTTCAGCCCTTCAAGTAAATCATCCCATTTTCTCTTGGCCTGCAAGGTCTTTACTGAGAAATCCCCTGATAAATTTATAGGGGTTCTCTGGCACGAGATACATTTTCTTTCTCTTGCTGCTTTTAAGATTCTCTCTTTTTTATTTTAGTCAGTTTTATTAGAATGTGTCCTGGTGAGGATCATTTTGAGTTGGATTTTTGGGATGAACCATTAGCTTCATAAATTAGGATGTCCAAATCTCTCCCCAGGTTTGGGACATTGCGAGCCACTATTTTTTTTTTAGTAAGCTTTCTACCCCTCCCCCCAACTTTTTTTTTGCTCCTCTTATTGGATAAAATTTTTGCACTGCCTTCTAGATAATTGATTCTTCCTTCTGCTTTGTTAAGCCTGCTGTATAAGTTCTCTCTTGAATTGTTCATGTTCAGTTTACTCATTTAATTCTTTAGCTGCAAAATTTCTGTTTAGTTCTTTTTAATGTTTTCTCTTTATTAAACTTCTCATTTTGCATTGTTTTCTTGATATCTTTAATTGCTTATCTTTGTCAGGCAGTTCCTATATCTCCATTTCTTTGGGGCCAGTTACTGAAGGTTTCCTGTATTCCTTTGATGGAGTCATATTTTCCTCATTCTTTGTGACTTGTGTAAGAGTCTGCACATTGGAAGAAGCAGTTAACTCTGTTAGACTTTCTGGACTGACGTTGAAAAAGGAACACTTTCTTTCACCTGTGGGAGGGGGTGCCCTGGAACACGCTGGGATTCTGGGTCTAGTGGTACAGGACACCTACTGTGGGGGCATGTGGTGGCACTGGGTCTGGGGACGTATGCTGTCTCTTTGGTTCAGGTTGCTTGGTTCCACATTATTGATAACTGTGTGGACTTTCGTGAACATTGCTGGGGGTCCACAGTGGCTGCAAGCACTAGTGAGGTCTTTAGTGGCCTTTCTAGGATCATCTCCTTGGTACCACAGCAAACACTGGTGGTGGCCTGAGCTGTTGGTATTCACACACTCAGCTGTGGTGATAAGCTGTAGTTGCCTGTGATAATTATAGGGAGATGTGGAAGGGAGGCTGGTGTCTCCTACATCATCATTTTGGTGATGTCACTCCTACAGGTGAGATCTGAGTGATACCCAAATGTGAAGGGAAAAAACCAACAGAATCTACTTCTAAACAGAATCAAAAATACATTCTAAAAAGCTAACTCCTGTGAATCTGACTTTTGACAGTGTGGTGATTTGCCTCAGCCATGAAGTAAGAATGATCATCTTCTATTATGTTACTAGTAAATGATGCTGACATTTCAAGATATAAATGATAACTTTTATTTTATTTATTTATTTATTTATTTATTTTTTATTTTTTAACATTTATTTATTTTTGAGAGAGAGAGAGAGAGAGAGAGAGTGGTGGAGGGACAGTGAGAGAGGGAGACACAGAATCAGAAGCTGGCTCCAGGCTCCAAGCTGTCAGCACACAGCCTGACACGGGGCTTGACCTCTCAAACTGTGAAATCATGACCTGAGCTGAAGTCAGACACCCAACCAACTGAGCCACCCAGGCGCCCTGTAAATGATAACTTTTAAAGTAAAATGTAAATCTGGCTCATAGGCTTCAAAACAGAATAGCTAAAGTATACACTTTAACATTGTTCACTATAAAATTAAAAATATAATAAGGTGGAAAATACTCCCCCCTCAATGTCTTACAATACTAAATTTTAATAAATGGACACCTTTTTAATTCAATTTTTTAATTTTTACTCGCAATAATTTCTAAAGCCCACGTGCCTTCCTTACTGGGTCCATTACTAAAAATTCTTCTAAAGAGTGCTAGACTAATCATGAATATGAGATGTGAAGAGACAGCATGTCATTGCAGGGATAGGGATGGAGAAGTATGATCTTACTCAAGTGTCCAGTAGTTTCTGCTAGAAGAATAGAATACTTGTTGCTATACTTAACCTTTTTTTTTCTTTTGTTTGTTTGTTTCGCAGAATCAAAGCATATATCCAGGTTTAACAGTAGAACTGGTATACTTAAAATGAATAAAATCCAAATACAAGTCAGCTTTTTTTTTTTTAAATTAGACAGCACATGTGAGTAGGTGAGAGGGGCAGAGGGAGAGGGAGAGTGCATGTGAGTAGGGGAGGGGGGTACTGAGGGAGATAGAGAATCCTAAGCAGGCTCCACACTCAGCATGGAGCCTGACATGGGGCTCAACCCCAGGACCCTGAGCTGAAATCAAGAGATGGACACTCAACTGACTGAGCTACTTGGGCAATCTGTAACTCAACTTTTTGAATATTAAATAAGCAGTTCATTTATCTTCACAGTTGGATTAGTATTTGGTTATCCCAAAATAAGGACTTATGCCTTGGAAAAATCTTAAGCTCTGATTTTCAATATTTTCCTTTATGATCATAAATATAAATTACATGACTTAAAAACTGCAGATACTGCAGATAATAGTTATCACATTCCACTACCCAGAGATACAGTGAATAGACTGACCCATATAATCAGTTTTAGCAACTGGCCCCTCTGTTACTCTTAGGATAACCAAGCTGAGGCTTAAATTTTATGGTTGGTTGCAAGTCATTGGCCATTTTTTTCAATTTCAAGGGTACAAAGTGCCAAACCCTATTTGGAAAACAATAAACTGACAGGGATCTTCATTCCTTGAGGAGAAATGCTCTATGATATGCTTCATTTTGATTTAAATCTACTTTTGGCCCTTGAACAACATGGGTTAAAAATGTATATATAACTTTTGACTCCTCTAAAACTTAACTAATAGCCTACTGTTTACTGGAAGCCTTACCAATAACATAAACAGTCGATTAACACATAGTTTGCATGTTTTATGTATCATATACTGTATTCTTACAATAAAGTAAGCTAGAGAAAATAAAATATTATTACAAAAATCATAAGGAAAAGAAAATACATTTATAGTACTGTACTGTATTTTATTGATACCATAAGTTTACATTGTCTGCTCATGAGATGAATTGTCAGTATCTACATCAATATTGTCTAATATGACATAAAACACTGTAGTGTTATAGCTAACACTAGGTATCAAAAGTGAAAAGATAATGTGAAAAAATATTTATATTTATTTATAGGTATTATAATTCATGCATTAACAAAGAAGCAGCAATCTGATTGCTTTATGGTAGCCTAGCCTATACAATAATGAATGAATCATTGTAAAAAGTTTTATGGAATATAGTATTACAGTCATATTCATAATACAATATTGGAAACATTGTTACATTAAAAAACACTTACCTATGATGACAGGCTGATACACAGCTTCTCCAATTACAAGAGAGGGGCATAGTGTATGTTAATGTAATTCTTTGAAAGCAAAGTTAGAAAACAGTAAGAAAACTAACACATTACTAATTTTATATTAAGTATCACTCACCTTATTCCTGTATAAGGATAGGCTAATAACCATTTCCATACAAGACTTGCATATGATGTTCTACATGATGAATACTTAGGCAATGATGATGATAAAAAACATGCATTTCTTGTCATACAGTGACTAGATTTTCAGATGAAGAAACTCACACAGGTATGCAACAGGTAAGTTTCTTAACTATGCAGTATGATGATGACTTCCTGCTCATTAAGTGGCAGTGGATCACATAAAGGTCTTCATCCTTGGTGTCCTCAGGAGTGGGCTGGGGAGGAGGAGGAAGAGGAGGGTGGTCTTGCTGTGTCAGAGGTGACAGAGGCTGAAGGTGGGGGGGGAGTGAAATGAGAGGCATGGGAGTCAGGCACACTCAGTAGAGCTTTATAGAAATACGTGGCAATTTCCGTCTGACTTTTCTGCTTTTTCGTGTCTCTGGGAACATCTGAAAGCGTTTTCAAATGGTCCCAATCCTTCTTTCACCGTGTGCATTCGCTGCAGTGCCCGTATCACGGAAGGGTCCATGGTGTACAAGAAGTCAAAAGCACTTCCGAACGACTGAAACCCTTCTGGCAGCCTGGCACCACTCCCTCTGTGTCTTCTTCCTCATCGGCTGGCACTGGTTTGGACGCACTCAGCTCCAGCAAGCGGTCTCTTGTTAATTCTTCTGGTGTGATGTCTCCTTGCTCTTGAACTTCCCCAAGACCCAGAGCTTGACACGCTTTACCCTCCCCCCACCCGCCACCTTTTTGCCACAGCCACAGTCTCTTTCATGATTTCCTGGACTGGCTCTGTGTAAATCCTGGGAAGTCACGCAAAACGTCTGGGCACAGTTTTCTCTAGTAGGAATTTACCGTCTCGGGCTGATGGCTTTCGTGGCTTTTTCGGTAACTGCGATGGCATCTTCGATGTTGTAATCCTTCCAGACTTTCCTGGTGTTCTCTCTGTTGGGGTTCCCTTCCGTAGCATTGATAGTCCTTCCCACGGAGTACGTGCATAACGAGCTTTAAAGGTCCTCATGATCCCCTGATCTAGAGTCTGAATTAGAGAAATTGTGTTTGGGGGCAACCATTTTGATGTCTTTGGTGTTGAACTCATGGGGTTCTTGGTGGCCAGGGCGCACTGGCCAATATGAAAAGAACTTCAAAAGGCAGTGCCTTACTGGCAGGGCACTTTTTGACTTTAGGGACAAGCATCGATGGAAGCAATCCAGAAAAAGTGTTCTCATTGTCCAGGCCTTCTCCTACAACTCAAAGACTGGCATCTGGTGTTTAGGTTTGTCGTTCAAGGCTTGGGGGTTAGCACCTTTATAGATGAGGACAGTCCTGACCAGAAACCCGACTGCATGTGCACAAAAGAGTAGTTAGTCTACCCCTTCCTGCCTTCAATCCTGGTCCTCATGTCTCTTCCTTACTAATAAATATTCTTTGTGGCTTTTTTTTTTTTTTTTTTTTTTTTCAGAATGGAGTACTTTGTCTGCATTAAAAACCTGTTCAGGCAGATATCCTTTCTCCTCAATGATTTTCTTAATGGCGTCTGGGAACCTGTCTGCTGCCTGTTGGTCGACAGAACCTACTTCTCCTGTTATCTTGACATTTTTTAAGCCAGACCACTTTCTAAAATTATCAAACCACCCTTTGCTGGTAATAAATTCTCCACCTTTAGATCCTTCTCCTTCCTTTTGCTTTAAGTTGTCATATAATGACTTCACTTTTTCTCAAATCAAATTATTATTATTTTTAACTTTTTAACATTTATTTATTTTTGAGAGAAAGGGAGACAGAATGCGAGCCAGGGAGGGGCAGAGAGGGAGACACAGAATCCGAAGCAGGCTCCAAGAACTTTAAAAAGTAGTACCTTACTGGCAGAGTACTTCCTGATTTCAGGGACAAGCATCGATGGAACCAGTCCGAAAAAAAGGTTCTTATTGTCCAGGCTTTCTTGGACAACACAAAGATTGCCAGCTGGTGTTCATCTTTTCCCTTCAAGCCTTGGGGGTTAGCAGCTTTACAGATAAGGGCAGTCCTGATCATAAACTCCACTGCATTTGTGTTACCAAACCCAAGTTGGGCTGCTTATCGCTAAAAATGCCAATACTCAAGAGACAAGTTTTGATGGGAAACTAATCTGAGCTTTATTCAGGAGACTGGCAACCTAAGGAGAAGGCAGACCCTTGTCCAAAAGCCAACTCCCCAGTTTTTACCTGGCCCGGGGATTTTTAAAGGGGTTTTAGGTAGTTAATCAGCAAAGGGAGTGTAGTTGTCCCTAACATTTCTTGATTATGTTCAGACTTGATGGTGCCAGGCTATAGACATTATTTTAATATTTGGAGGTTGTGCAAGGGGGTCTCATCCCTTAGTGCCTGGGGGTTGGGCAAGAGCACCCTGTTCCTTCTGCAAGGAGGGCAAGGTTTACAGATGCGCAAAGGGGGGTCAGTAAAGTCATTTGTATGACCTTAAAAAACATTTTATTAAGAGATTGCTGGGCGGGGCGCCTGGGTGGGTCAGTTGGTTGAGTATCCGACTTTGGCTCAGGTCATGATCTCACGGCTCGTGAGTTCAAGCCCCGTGTCAGGCTCTGTGCTGACAGCTCAGAGCCTGGAGCCTGCTTCCAATTCTGTGTCTCCCTCTCTCTCTCTGCTCCTAACCCACTCGCATTCTGTCTCTGTCTCTCTCAAAAATAAACAAACATTAAAAAAATTAAAAAAAAACAAAAACAAGAGATTGCTGGGCTAATCAGAAAGCTGAGGCAGCTTCAAATAGACTTGTTGGCCTCTATGGCCTGGGAAAATTCTGCTCCTTCATTCCCCAAGGGTAGTGGTCTGCAAATCTCAAAGAAAGTAAATGAGTTCTGTTATAGGTCAAGGGCCTTAGGTTAGGAAGCAAGGAGTGTGTTAACCTGAAGCAAGTTAACCCTTACGACAGGTTAGAGTGCTGGTGTTTTGTTTTGTTTTTTTTTTGTTTTTTTTTTGTTTTTTTTTTTGCACAAAACAGTAGTTAGCCTATGCCTATGCTGTCTCCAGCTTTAGATCTTTTAACTTCCTTTTGTTTTAAGTGGTCAGGATGACTTTCTTTTTTCTTGAATCATATTAGAGTTTCTAGGTATGCCTTTCTTATAGCAATCCTGCACCCACATAATAGCTTCATTGTTAAAACAAGATAAAAAGTATTTTGCAAAAGTGCAAGGTTTTCATGCCTGCTGACGTAGCTGCATCATTGGCTTCATGATTTTCCTTTTTTTACAAAGGTCTTCATCTGAATTCATTTATCTCGAAATGGTGGGCGCCTGCTGCTGCCGACCTCAATCTGTGGTAGATATCAAGCAATTCAGCCTTTTCTTGCAATATCATGACTTATCTCTGCTTCTTGGGAGCAGTCCCAGCCTCACTAGTGGCACTTCGTATGGGTCCCATGGTGTTATTCAAGGTTTATGGTATTGTAGTAAATAAACACAATGAAAAAAATATGTGAGAACTGTGAGAGATCACTTTGTATCGATATGCAATTTACTGCAGACATAATTAGCATCACATGGCTTTTTAAGTGGATACTAGCAACACGTGAGCTCACTGCAGTAGCAACAGGAGGTGGCTACGAAAATACTACAGTCGGCACGGTATGTACTACAGTTAATTTTATGCAGATATGATTTAAAACCACATCTTTACATTTGTTTACGTTTCTCTCCACTACGAATGGTGCCATGTAGAGTCTGTAAATGTGTGTGTAAGGTTTGATAAATTTTAACTTTATATTTTATGGTAGCAAATGATAAAATAGACTAGTATCTACATATATTTTGTGCATTCATGTTATACCCTTTTCTTAAATTTTTTGGTATTTCTAGGCTATGAAGTTTTCTGCAAGTTTTTTGAAGTTGTTACAAATCTCTCCAAATTTTCCACTATATTTATTGAAAAAAATCTACATATAAGTGAACCCATGCAGTTCAAGTCTGTGGTGCTCAAAGGTCAATTGGAGGTTGTTTTTACGTAGTCAGAAAACTATATATTTTCTGGTATTAGTGTGAAGAAATCCTTTTAGTAAACAGGATTTATTCATCCACTAAGCAACTCTCCTCTACCTCAGAATTGCAAATGATACAGGATGTGAGAAATGCAAAGCCTGGAACTCTAGTTTGTGAATTTAAGGGCAGAAGGCATAATTTTGATACCTACTCTGAATTTTATAGTCTTCCTATGCTAAGGGAAATACAAGTTCTTTTCTACCAGAAGCCAACCTAGAATTTTCTGATAAACATAGACCCACAACTTGGGATCTAAAAAAAGAGTAGAAAGAGCATAATCAAAATATTTTTGAAACAATGGTTGATTTTATTAGCTGTGCTCCTGATTTCTAGGCTGTAGAAGGTCCTTACTCTCATATCACTACACAAGAGTCTGTAGATGAGACCAAAATTGCCATTCAGTTCCTATACATTTTGTCCAGAGTGAAAAATAAAATCAAAATGAAATTTTATATAAATAAAATTGAATTAGCCAGACATGGTGTATGTTTTAGCAATTAATTATAATCATTTTTAGCCTGTTCGGTGTCACCTAGAGCTTTTATTTTAAGCTTAAAACCTTATTTTCTTCACATTGATTTAGTACAATCAGTAATTCAAGCTAATGTCCCTTAGTCCTAAACATGAGCAGTCTAAATAATTGTCTATAGTGAAGTCATTTTAAAATTTATCATAGTAAAACAGATGAATGACAGATTTTTCCCTCTCTCCCCCTTCCCTTTTGAATTGGTATAAATGTGCCATTATACTGTCACATATAGTTCTCCAGCTATAGTATCCTTTTTGTATTTGTCACAAAGGATCAATGAAACAATGCCTTGAGGCAGAGGTAGAGAAAGGAAGGGTGCATTTAAGGAACTCATGTTTTTACTTCTCTGCGTGTAGGCCTATCTCCTTCACCTTCAGTTCCTTTTCTTGATGCATTGTTGCCAGGAAAAGGTCTACTCTAGTTCTTTCAAAACATATCAGGGCAGCAAAGTTCTTCTAGAGTTCTGATTTAGATTGTTCCCAGAGCAATAACATGCCCTCTCTGGGAGTCTTATAATACAACAGAGAGATCAGAGTTTAAACTCTGGAGGGGTTGTTATACCAGGTGAGAGAGCAGTACTAAGGGAAGCATGCCCTCAGAATATGTTTTCAAAACTGAAATGAGACAGGGTTATCATTATTATTTGCAAACATTGAGTACTTATAATATGCAGTGTGCTGTAGCATGGTCAGTGAGGCATACAGAATTGAGAAAGATGTGGTTCCTGCATTTGAGGAGTTTATAACCTCTTGGAGAAGATGTGGATACTTATAAATAACTCTGATGCAAAGGAGATAATGAGGTGCAGAATGTGAATGGCTGAATGTGCACTCTGAGCTTCAAGGTTCCAAATTGAAACGTTGCTATTATGACATAGGATATTAAACAGAGTGTATTTAATGCTAGACATTTCTATCAAGTTTTCTGGAAGCTGTGCTGTACAATATAGTAGTAACTAGCCATGTATGGCTATTTACATTTAATTTAAAATTTTTTTTAATTTAAAAAATTCAGTTTCTTAGTTGTACTGGCCGCATTTCTCAAGGGCTTTTTGTGGCTAGTGGCTACTATGTTGGACAGAACAGGTACAGGACGTTTATATCATTGCAGAAAGTTCTGTTGGACAGTGCTGTTCTGGAGCCTGAGAACTGAGTTTATTACTCTGTAACAGAATGGGGACAAGTGATTCTTTGAAATACTGAGGGGTCATGTCATTTTGTGAGTTACAGGACTCAAATTCTTAAAAATATATGGAATATTTTTAGAATCTAACAACAGATCCTTTAAAAGAACAGGAAATACAAATTGTCTAAAAATGTATCTGTTCACTTTTTAAGTATAAACTGTGGCTCTGTAGTTTAGAAGAAATGCAAATATATGTTATAGTCAGATGTTATAAATATTATTAGTAGTAAAAGGAGTTAATTTAATGGGAGTTATGGCAGATTATCCTCAGCTAAATATAATTGACTTTGAGACTAGACATAGCACTAATGTACTTGAAGTAATATCGAACATGATTGTTTCCATGGGAACATTCCTGGAGTTCTGCTGCCTAAAAAGGGATGTTCAGGGCAGTTACACAGGAGATTTGGTGGTATTTATGCTACTGATTCAGATTCCAATCAAGAATTGATTTTATTTATTTATGGTTTTATTTTAATTAAAAGTGGAGTAAAATATGCAGTGCAACAAGCTGGAAAATGTAGCTTTAGAATGCAGAGGTCGCTCAAGGAGGGATCAAGAGCTGGCTAGCTGGATGACAGGAGGCAATCTGCATTTTGCATAGTGTCTGGATAGAGTGTATTGCAGTAGGAAACCAAGGATGGAGACAGTCCTTGTAGGCCATGTCATGGACACTTCACACGAGAAAGGGGAGAGACTTTTTGCATACAGTAAGTGGAGTTCTCATCCAGCAAAGTAGTATTTCAGAAAACAAAACAAAACAAAAACAACTTCTGTGATTCAAGAGTGAAATGGGACACGAAAAGGAGAATATAAAAAGAGGGAAATCTAGTCAGCAGTCCAGAGATTGGTCTCTCTCCACATCGCTTAAGGGTTATCACCATGTCTTCACAGAGGGCAAAGTGGATTTTGATCCTGGAACCCCACTTAGGTGTCTTTTGTGGCTGTACATATTTTTATGAGAGGTTGGATTATTTATGTAGCTCTCACATCAAGTGATAGATTCAGTAGTTATCACTAAGCCTTTTATCACTGTAAGTTCTTTCTTTTAAGCAAAAGACGCTGACACTGATCCATACCCAGATGGATTGAGCCTGTGTGAGTTCTTCAGCAAAGAGCTGGTGAAGCCTAGCAGGCAGCACCAAGTACACAATGGTGCCTGCATAAGACCTGATTTCATTCAATCAGCTCAACACCTCTATGGGGAATATACTATTATTATTCAGAATTTACAGATATGAAAACTGAGGCCTAGGTATATTAACATGTTGCCTGAAGTCACACAGTAAGTGACAAAGCTAGAAATGAAATCATGTTCTACCTGATTCTAAACAAAGCCTGAATCCTGATCACTACAACCCACCCTCTTCTTTCTATATGAGAAAAACATGTGGTTAAAAAAACATACAGTCTCTTAGGCCTATTGTTGATATTCTGATTCTTCTGTAAAATTTGCTGCTACCAGAAAACATCTGCAAGATCGAAAATATTAAAATAATCATTTTTATTCTCATGGCCATTTGGGGAAAGATTTGATTGTTTATGAAACTATAAAACCCTGTGTGAAAACTGTAATATTATGGTTAAATAAATTATTTTACACACACACACAACATGGCATAGAATTATATTCTAAATATATACTCTAAATATATATTTAATAATAGAAAATATTTAAGTTACAAAACATTACATAGGATGAGTCCATTTATATAAAGGAAATAATGTGTGAGGCAGAGAATAAAAATCTGACAGTAAATACACCAAAATATTAATAGTGTTTATCTCTGAGTCATAGGATTAGAAGTTATGTTCAGTTTATGGGGTGCCTGGGTGGCTCGGTTAGTTAAGCGATCAAGTCATGATCTCACGGTTTGTGAGTTCGAGCCCCGCATTGGGCTCTGTGCTGACAGCTCAGAGCCTGGAGCCTGCTTTGGATTCTGTGACTCCCTCTGTCTCTGCCCCACCTGTGCTTGCGCTCTGTCTCTGTCTCTGAAAAATGAATAAACATTAAAAAAAAAAGAAGTTATATTCAGTTTAATGATTATGATTATCTTTTATTTTCCCAAAATTTTATTATGAAAAATTTCAAATATATTGTAAAGGTAAAATAATTTTATAATTCATTTTGTTTAACTTTTCATCACCATATTCTGTGATGTATTTTTTTTATGTTTGCTCAGTATTTCTGTTTTCTCAGATATTTTGCACTCCATTTACTATTTTCAGAAAGAAGGCACAGAGCTCTAGAAACTAACATTTATGTGTCAGTCTCAAGTTCACTCTTGCAGCCTATTGGGACCAAATCTGAGGGCTCTCCTCATAGTGGATTTTTCCTTTTAGCCTTAGATGGGAGTGTAGGATGCTAGTGTAATGGTCAGACCATGATATATAAAGATATTAGTGGCTTACCCACCCCTAGTTCACACTAGGTAAAGTGATGTAATTGTGTACTTCCCCTTTTGGATACACACAGTTAGGAAAACCATCACTATCCTCCACCTCCACTCAGGTTGAAAGAAGGGCAGGGCCAGACAGCCCATACCTCTTAGACTTGTGACCTTAAAGAAAATACATACTGGTACCTCTGCTTGGGGAAGAGATGGATGGTCAAGCACATTCTTGGGTCAGCAGAAACAGGTGATATTATTCTCTTTTACCTGACAGTTTGTGTCAGGAACGTGAAGGACTTTGTTCCCTTTTTTTTCCTTCACTAATCATCTCTGACACTCACCTGTCCACCCAATCTGGAATATTGTATCTTCAGCATTCTGCAGCAAATGTACTGTGTGAGATTCCAAAATATACTTTTGTGCCCTGCTTGTTGTCCTCCTGATGTATAGTTAGGTAAGCCACTGTTAGCTGTGCTTAACCTGCCCCTTGCTGTGGTCTTTTCCTGTACTTACAGAGAATCAGATGAATGAGGCTGGGCAATTGAGACTTAAACTATTTTTATAGGAATTAAATCATCCGTATGATAAAATTGTGTGCTTTTTATTTTCCAAACCTATGTAAATCAGCATTCTGTTAAATGTGTACTATGAAATATTAAGATGATAAATAGCTTTCACTCAGGTAATAAGGTGCTATGGTCATATATGATTGGAAAATGCAACATTATGACAACTTCACTAGTTTGCTTTACCCAGAGCCTTTAAAATCTCTGTGTATATCTGACTCTCCAAGAATGTGGCCATATATTCATCATCTTCCAAACCAATTTCATTAGAAGAATTTTCCCTTTGCCAACCACCGTTAACCAGAAACACTCTTCAGACACATACCAGTTTGTAAAGGGATTCTTACCATACAAAGTGTGGTCTGAGGAACTGGCGACATCAGCATTACTTGGGAAATCGTTTGAAATACAGAATATCAGACCCTGCCCCAGAATTGCTGAATCAGAATCTTCATTTTAATAATCTTCCCAGGTGATTCATACAGATGCCTTAATGACTTTGCAGTTCAGATCTGTTGAGCATGTACTGTAGTGATACTGCTAGGAATTTTCAACTAGACCATTTACTCTTCACCGTCACACACAGACTTAAATATTCTTCCATGTCCTAGGATTAATTTTCCAGTAGAAAAGGAGCCACACACTCCAAACTTGTAGCCTATTAGTGACTAGACTTTTTCCACAGGTATTGGTGCTGACATTGAATTTTTAAAAATAGGCTTTCTTTAAAAAGTGCAGTTTTAGGTTTCCAGAAAAGTTGAGGGGAAAGTACAGAGTTCCCAGACACCCCCTGTTTCTTCCCCCAACATGTGCAGCCTCCCCATCAACATCCTGCACCTATGTTGATACGTCATTGTCACCTAAAGTCCATAGTCGCTTTTGGTGTTATACATTGTAGGAGTTTTGACATATGTATGATGATATGTGTCCACTGTTACAGCATCATACAGAAAGGTTTCACTGCCCTAAAAATCTGCTGAGCTTCATCTATTCTTCTCTCCTTCTCTTCAATCCCTGGTAACCATTGGTCTTTTTATTTTCTCTATAGTCTTTTCCAGACTGTCACATAGTTGTAATCATACAGTATGTAGCATTTTCATATTTCTTTCCCCTAGCAATATGTGTTTAAAGTTCCATCATGTCTTTTCATGGCTTTCATAGCTTATTTCCTTTTAGCACTGAATGACATTCAGTTTTCTGGATGTGACAGTTTATTTATCCATTCAACTACTGAAGGATACCTTAGTTGCTTCCAAGTTTCGGCACTCATGAATAAAGCTGCTATAAATGTCCATGTGCATGTTTTTGTGTGGACAGAAGTTTTCAGTTCGTTTGGATAGATACCAAGGAGTGCGATTGCTGGATCATGTAGTAAAAGTATGTTTAGTTTTGGAAGAAACTGCCTAGCTTTCTTCCAAAGTGGCTTTCCCACAGTTGCACTCCCACCAGTAATAAAGGAGAGCTCCTGAAATTGAATTTTATTTTTTTAAAAAATTTTAATATAATTTATTGTCAAATTGGCTAACATACAGTGTGTAGAGTGTGCTCTTGGTTTTTGGGGGCAGATTCCCGTGGTTCATTGCTTGCATACAACACCCGGTGCTCATCCCAACAAGTGCCCTTCTCAATGCCCATCACCTATTTCCCCCTCTCCTCCACCCCACCATCCACCCTCAGTTTGTTCTCTGTATTTAAGAGTCTCTTATGATTTGCCTCCCTCCCTCTCTATTTATAGCTGTTTTTTCCACTTCCCTTCCCCCATGGTCTTCTGTTAAGTTTCTCAAGATCCACATATGAGTGAAAACATATGATATCTGTCTTTCTCTGACTGGCTTATTTCACTTAGCATAATACCTTGCAGTTCCATCCATGTTGTTGCAAATGGCATGATTTCATTCTTTCTCATTGCCAAATAGAAACCACATCTTCTTTATCCGTTTGTCAGTTGATGGGCAATTAGGCTCTTTCCATAATTTGACTATTGTTGAAAGTGCTGCTATAAACATTGGGGTAATTTCAATAGGGACATCACTAACCATTGCTTAAGGAATACTGGACATTGACTTATTGTTCTAATTGGTATTCTTTAAATTTTATTCAAGAAAGAATTCTTATTTCATGCAAAACAAATATTTGAATGACACTTCATAGTTACATTTACCTGTTATCATAAGGATGTACTTAATAAAAGTTTATACCAGAGGATAACATATCAAAATATCGAAGCATACACCTACATTTGTTAAAAGACATGCACAGTGTATAGTTAACTCCATTTGTAGTGTTGACATTCTTAAAATTGTAACAAGATTATCTGTGTTACCAGTGGTTATGTTCTTAAACTTCTCAGATTATCTCAAAGATCTCAAATTAGGTGTGTAACTGCAATTTAGGCCATATTTATGCTTTCATATTAAAATTAGAGATCAGATTTCCACTTTCAAGGCTAAATGAAAAATACGTGAAGCTCTCAGGGAGCCATACTTTTTTTTGAAAAGTTTATTTATTTTGAGAGAGAGAGAGAGAGAGAGAGAGAGAAAGCAAGAGGAAAGGAGGGGCTTGGAGAGGAGAGAGAGAGGATCCCAAGCAGGCTCCCACAAACTGAGAGATCATGACCTGAGCCCAAAACAAGAGTTGGACGCCTAACGGACTCACTGCTCAGACGCCCCTCTCAGGGAACCATACTTAGTACAGTTTATAAATCAGATATTTCTGCTTGGTCCACATTAAACCATGATGGGATGCACTATTGTATGTGCAATAGGAAATGTACATAAATAATTTTACTATAGAAAGATAGTAAAATATGCAAGAAAAGTGGCAAGTCGTTTCGTAGGATCAGAGTTTGGGCTCTGGATTTAGAGCAAATTGGTTTTAAATCCCAGTTCTTCAAATGTATCCTCTTTGTAGCAGGTTAAGCAAATTACTTAACCTTTCCGGACCTCAGTTACTCCATCCCAAAATGAGATAATGGCAGCAATTAGCACTCGGTTTTTTTCTAGTGAGTCATTATACCTAGAGTCAATGGCACTGAGCCTGGGCCTTGGCAGCCCTTAGTGATACTTACTCTTACAACTATGTAGAAAAGTTTGGAAATCAAACTTAGAACTAAGAATTTTATAATGAAGCAACTTATTTTGGAACATTTCCTTTCTGATAGAAACCACGTGGAGAAAAAAGGAGGAATTAAAAACAAACCTTAAGCTGTGTTTTCACTGAAACTAGGAGACAGAGAAAACTCACAGACTCCCAGTTGTGTATAGATTACAACAAAGATGAGGGCAACATAGAAACTGATGATTGTAAAGACTGTTAGGGCAGGGCAGGCAGAGAGGTTCCTGAGGGCTGGCATATCTCAGATCTCTCCAGCAGATAGCTGCTTCCCAAATGAGTGGGGACTCCTGTGAGTTTACCTGAGATTGATCACCTCAGGAGCACTGGGGGAAAGAGAGACCAGGTTCAGAAAGTGTTCAGGAGCCCAGAGGTTGCAGATAGCAGACATACCCATGAAGAAATTGTGTCTGAGCGGCACCTGGGTGGCTCATTCTGTTAAGCGTCAGATTCTTGATTTCAGCTCAGGTCATGATCTCACGGTTGGTGAGTTTGAGCCCTGTGTCAGGCTCTGTGCTGACAGTAAGGAGTCTGCTTGGGTTTCTCTCTCTCCTTCTCTCTCTGCCCTCCTCCACCTGTTCTCCCTCTCCTCTCTCTCTCTCCTTCTCAAAAAAAAAAAAAAGAAAAAGAAAAAGAAAAAAAGGAAAGAAATCGTGTCTGAAAGTGCATCATAGTGGAAGAAAGGGCTGTGGAAACCAGGGCTGGTGGGAGAAGGTCACCAGAACCAGGGTGGGCTCTGGGAGAGCAGGGCTGGCTACAGAGTTTACCATATTTAAGACACTCACTGTAGTGACAGAAGAGGGAGGTGTGAGCTGGGAAGCTAGAAATGATATCATGGCACATCCCTGTATTCCCCACCACATTTCCTACTAGAAGTCTAGGAAAATCCATCCTGTTGGGAAGCTCTGCCTGCACACAGGATACCCTAAAATAAATCATAAATGAGCAACATCAATTCCTATAGGTAGTAGAAATACTTATCTGCAAATGGTTTCTGCAAAGCAGGTGAAAATTATACCTTAAAATTACAGAAAGAACTAAAAAAATTCAACAGAAAACTAGCAGATACATATCCTTGAAAGTAATTATACTTATGCAGGAGCACCGCAAAGCACAAATAGAAGATCTCGAAGAATAGATGACCAGAAAACAGGAAGTGATGGCCTGAAGGCAGGATATGAAATGTGTATCAGCCTAAGTCGTTGAATAGAAAAACAAAATTCTAAAAGAAGACTAAATTAGAAGTAGTACATTGAAACACAGCCACCACAGAAAGCACAGCAAGAGATAGGAAATAAATGAAAAAGCAAAGTCTATGGAAACAGAAGCCAAAAAAAGGAGAGAGACAAAAAAATTAAAATGAGAAATTCTTGTAGAGTGGCTTATTACTTATCTGGGCATATAAGAGGTGAGCTTAAAACAATTGGTCATAGGAGAAAGAAAGGATATTATTAAAGAATCCTAGAACTGTAGTAGCAGTATTAAAATACTACTAAAATACTTGCTTCTTCAGGCTCCATTGTAGCAAGAGGTGCCCATTGGACAGCAAAACAACAGAAAAACTTGAGTTTTCTGTAATTTTCTTTTTTTTTTTTTTAACGTTTTTTATTTATTTTTGGGACAGAGAGAGACAGAGCATGAACGGGGGAGGGGCAGAGAGAGAGGGAGACACAGAATTGGAAACAGGCTCCAGGCTCCGAGCCATCAGCCCAGAGCCTGACGCGGGGCTCGAACTCACGGACCGCGAGATCGTGACCTGGCTGAAGTCGGACGCCTAACCGACTGCACCACCCAGGCGCCCCAGTTTTCTGTAATTTTCATTTGAATGATGGTGTTTTACTGACAGACCATGTTGAAATATTGTCAGAATTAGAGAACACAACATATGTTAAACACCTTGGGGAGTCTCTGGCATTTACTAAATTATACCATTAATATTAGTTCCTTTTTATACTCTTTCCCATCCTTTCTTGTACAGCTGAGCATTAACAGTTACATTCCTTTTTGTTTCATTCATTCTTTTTTTTAAACTTATTTACTTATATTCAAGTTAGTTAACATACAGTATACTCTTCAGGAGTAGAACCCAGTGATTCATTTATTACACAGGACACCCAGTGCTCATCCCAACAAGTGCCCTCCTTAATGCCCATCACCCATCTAGCCCAACCCCCCCCCCCCGCACCCACCTCCCTTCCAGCAATCCTCAGTTCGTTCTCTGTATTTAAGAGTCTGTTATGGTTTGCCTCCCTCTCTGTTTTTATCATATTTATCCTTTCCTCCCCGCTATGTTCATTTGTTGTGTTTCTTAAATTCCACATCTGAGTTAAGTCATATTTGTCTTTCTCTGCTTGACTTATCTCACTTAGTATAATACACTCTAGTTCCATCCACGTTGTTGCAAATGGCAAGATTTTATTCTTTTTGATCATGAGTTGTATTCCATTGTGTGTGTATGTATATACATATGTGTGTGTGTGTGTGTGTGTGTGTGTGTGTGTGTATACATACCACATCTTCTTTATCCATTTGTCAATTGATGCACATTTGGGCTTTTTCCATAATTTGCCTAGTGTTGCTAGTGCTGCTATAAACATTGAGGTGCATGTGCCCCTTTGAATCAGCATTTTTTTATCCTTTTGATAAATACCTAGTAGTGTAATTGCTGGGTCATAGAGTAGCTCTATTTCTAATTTTTTGAGGAACCTTCATACTGTTTTTGAGAATGGCTGCACCAGTTTGCATTCCTACCAGCAGGGCAAAAGGGTTTCCCTTTCTCCACATTCTTGCCAACATTTGTTGTTTCCTGAGTTGTTGATTTTAGACATTCTGACAGGTGTGAGGTGGTATCTCATTGTGGTTTGATGTATATTTTTTTGATTATGAGTGATGTTGAGCATCTTGTCATGTGTCTGTTAGCCATCTGGATGTCTTCTTTGGAAAAGGGTCTATTCATATTTTCTACCCATTCACTGCATTATTTGTTTTTTGAAATGGGAGAAGGTATTTGCAAATGACATATCAGATAAAGGGTTAGTATCCAAAATCTATAAAGAACTTATCAAACAATACCAAAAAAAACCCAAATAATCCTGTGTTTCATTCTTTCAAAATGAGGATTTTTTGGTGAAACTACAAATAGTCACACACAGGGCCCCCTAGAGGAAGTTGTGAAATGAGCCAGTGTGGTAGAGTAAAAAGTGTAGAAAACTGGGACTCTGATTGACAGATTAGACGCTAAAGGCTGCATGTTCTTTCAGAGTTTATTTAACTTAATCTCTTTTAACATCAGTTTCTTCAAGATGATTCATGTAAAGCCCTACACATCATGGTCTGGCAGCAAGTGATACTCGTTAATGACAGCATTGATGGCTAGTTTGATGTACTCTAATAGTCTCAAGATTTTCTGCCTTAATAACACAGGTACTTTTGGGGAAAAGTACTTCCACTCTTTGCACCTCACATTCCTTATTTGTAAAAGGGGAAGTAATAGTACTTTATGGACTGTATTGAGGGTTAAACAGTATAGTCCATACAAACATATGGCAAATGTCCAACAAATGCTACTTCTTACGATTATAATTATTATTTCTCCAAAGAAATGACCTGGCTGTTGTGGTGGTGGTTGTTTTGTGAGTCACTTAAGAGCTCAGAGAATCTGCTCTAAAAAGAAGGGACCATACACCATGAAAGCGGGCTCAAACTACCTGACAAATGTGTGTGCCAGAATAGAGCCTCCCAGCCCTCCTCCTGCATTAGCTTTACTACTGAGAGCTTGGAGGCCTGGTGATGGGCTCGGACAGGGGACATCCTGCTCCTCACAGAGAGGTGTACTGAGACAGCCATCTCCCTTTCCATCTGGGGATAACAATCAACCATTTGGGTAACAGTCATTTTCTGCTTCCCAAGTCATTCTAAATGTCCAGATGCCCGAAACACAGCAATGTTAGAGCCATACTTTGAACAGAAACATGCTGTTTTAATATTAATGACATATACATGAGGAAAAGACCCAGCAGCTAGGTTACCTGGACCAGTGGGAGGATTTAGAATTCCAAGTTTGTACACCCACCTTCAATAGGATCTTTTTTTTGAGCTCTTCTTATATATATGCTTCTGTTTTCTCCCTCCCCCTCCTCTCTCATTGTAAAATGGATAGGAAGTCTTAAACAGAAATGAATTTCTAAGAGCTGAAGGCATTTGGATTTAAAGCCATGCTTTTAAACTGGATTTTTTGTTCATCAGCACTCTAGTGACTGAGGACTTATTGGGCTGCTAATGTTAATGGCAAGATCAAGGAGGAAGCAGCCATAAAATGTCCATTTATCATAGGGACACATTCTCTTTTCTGGTTCCCTTTCAAATAAGTTCAGAGATTGGCCCTGTGAACATCACTCCATCCATCTGTAGTCCCTGGAACCTGATCCCCAATTTTGGCTAATTCCCAGAAATAGAAGTGTGGAAGGCCTAGGGCCAAAATTGTTTCTACCTCATAAGGAGGCAATGAGTTTTCAAACCCAAGTTAATCTCAGTCCTATATGGTCTTTTTGAAAAGCTAGTAAGTGTCTGAAGCTACTCAAGGATCTAGAGCTTCTTTGGAACTAAACCCAGCTCCAAGTTTCCCCCATGAAGTAATCATCCTCTGTGAGGGTATACACATTTTGTTGTTGTTGTTGTTGGAGAAGTCATGGCAAGGAACTTCATACATTTGGGCCAACTCCTGATAAGTAAAAACCCTTTACTCTTCATCCTAGCTGGCAGTAACAGTGGATCGGAGATGGTTTAATCATCCTGTGAGACATGACTAATAGATGTTGTTATAAAGGAGTTTGCAATCTGATGCCTATTAGGAAAATTAAATGCTGATGATAGGGGAGGTAAAAAATTCTTTGGAAAATGGGCTGGATGACTAGATGATCTTTATGTTGAGATTTATTTGGATATGGCTGAGCCTAAGGGAGGAGAAAGCAACCTTTCAGTTTGAACAACAGTAACTGTGGGAATGTGTATCATTCAAGCATAGCCCATTCCGCCACAGGTGCTGTAGCACTTTTGGAAACCTTAGTAAGCACTGTCCTCAAACAACAACATTTCAGCCAGAGCCCAGAAGTAAGAAAAAAGATAATATACATTGCTTTAAAAGAATTTATACTTTTTTTTGGTATGAAAGTAAGTTAATAAATGAGAGGATTATCATATAATAGTGATGGGTACTACTGTGTTGTCCCTTATGCATTCTATGAGGAAACCCCCCACCTGAGCAATCTGATATTTCCACAAGAGGCTACCCATTTCCATGCCCATTTCAAGGAGGCGGGCAGAGAATGCCTTATTCATTTGTGCCACTATGTTGTATACTCCATCTATCCCTCCAGATCCATTTTCCTTCCTTCTCTACCACGTTCTGTGACCCCAGGGGCTGACCTTAGCAGACAGCATCAGTTGGTCTCCATTGCTCTCTGACAAAGAGATACCAGAAGATTAGGGTATTTATTCTCTCAGTCTCCTCCCTCCTGGGCCAAGAATTGGCAGTGGCTGCTTCCTCTGCCAAGGATTTCCTTTCCTGGTGCATGTTCCTCACTTATACCTATAGGCTTTCTTAGGGATCTAGTGGCTAACTCCACTTGCCTCTTCAGGCCTTGCTGCTGTTTGTGCTCTCTTGTTACAGTCATTGAGCTCCTCTACAATCCCTTATCGATTTTTCTTAACTCTCCTGTATTTATTCCCTTTATTAAATCTCTTCAATCATCCACCTCTAGTCTGACCCTTGCTTCTTCCCAGGAAACTGACTCATACCCTTTCCTGTATGGCATGATACATAGCCCATAATAAGTGCTTAATAAATGCTTCTATCTATTATTGTTTTTATATGTACAACATGATTACTACATTTAAATCCGATTTTGTCCAATTTTAAGCTGGGGCATTTTAATCATATAGTATTTCCAGCACTCAAGAATTTCTAGTTATTGTTTGCCTTTGCAAAATCTCAGTTTAAAGAATATAGTTGTAAGGATTTGGGAAGCTGATACATGGTTGCATTTCTGAAAGTTCAGAGGTTAGAACTGAAAAATGATAAAAATCTCATTCAAATCAACTCTGTCAACATTTTTCATTATAACAGAATTCATCAAAATAACTTTTATTGAAAATATATGTCCATTTAGCTTAGGTCTGAAATTTTTTCCATTTTCATATTATTTGTTAAAGTGACACATTAACAGTTATAATATCTGGCTTTGAACTTCTAAGACCCATGTCCTTTTGAGCCAGAAAAATAGACTCAGCCTTAACCATAGGCCAAAGTTGGTATTTTGTTCTATAATGTTATGAAAAGCAATGATGAAAAAAGTCTTCTCTTCACACAGGAGTTTCATCAACTAGGAAAATTTGTCGCCTTAATTATATGTATGTAGGAAAACTAGTATTTCAAGAATTGTTCCATGTAATTAGATCCATGTTTCTCAAAATGTTCTCCAGAGATAGTCGACACCACATCATCTGAGGAGTTGTCTGCAGGTTATCTGTCTCTAACCAAGACCTACTGAATCCAAATACTTGGGAGTATGGCCTCAGTAAGTTGAATATTAATTTTATTAACTGCCCCAGGTTATATTGCCATATGCCAAATTTGATAACCATTGCAATAATAAGCCATACTAAAATAATAAGCCTTCTATGGGGAGGTGTCTTAAAATAGATTCATCCAAATATAAGAGAAAGGCTACTGTGTAATAAATGAAGTTAAGTAAATAAAAAAGATTTTAGAATGACAATTTTGATATACCTTATTATAAACTTAGAATAAGTTGTCAAATTTAAAATTAGAAATTATTTAAATTAGGGGTTGCTATAATTCTGTAATAAAATCACCATGGGGTGATTTTAAGAAATTTAAGGAATAACGCCTGCCTCTCCACTTAATCATCATGACATCGTTCTTAATACTTCCTGCTAGTTATTGGTGCATGTACCTAATCTTGACTGATAGTTTGTGATCTCCTTGAAAGCAGGGATCAGGTCTTTTAAATTTTCTGTGATCTGTAGTTCTTAGTACCCATCTCATGGCAGGATGGTAGTAGATATTTATTGAAAGAATGAATGAGTGGAGACGGTCATAATTTGGGAATAAGATTATATGTGTGATTGTATGTGTGTGAAATGTTTAAGGAGTAATAAAAGATTCAATAACAAAGTGCTAAACAGTGTGGTACAGAGTTCTCAGAATGTTTCATGATGACTAGAATAGTCATATAGACATTAATGTGTAAGGAAAGAAAAGGTCAGCTTTGGTTAGCCTAACACTTCTCTAAAAAAAAAAGAAGTCTAAGGGCACCTGGGTGGCTCAGTCAGTTGAGTATCCAACTTTTGCTCAGGTCATGATCTCCTGGTTCGTGGGTTCGAGCCCCGTGTCGGGCTCTGTTGCTGACAGCTTGGAGCCTGGAACTTGCTTTGGATTCTGTGTCTCTCTCTTCTCTCTGTCCCTCTCCTGCTCGCACTCTGTCTCGCTCGCTCTCTCTCAAAACTAAATAAACATTTAAAAATTTTTAAAAATGAAGCCTGTTGAAAAGAAATTCAACCTTGAGCTGCACCTTGACGTTTGTAGGAGATATGGCTAAGGGAATAGGTTCAGGCAGGATATGATATGCATTTGGCTGAAGATGTTGGTTTCAGGTGAGTCATATATCATGAAAAAAAGTGTAGAGACATTGAATTAAAAGTTGAATACTTTACAGGATGTCGTATTGAAGAGGAGAGTTGAGCAAGTGAAGATTGTTAGGTTTTGGAGAGTTCAGAGAGCCAGGGAAATCTGGGTTTAATGTCATGATTGGATATAGTATTGGGTATAGTTGTCTTGCCCCTTGATGGGAGGGCTGTAGGGGTAGAAGGCCAGAGAGGATTTAATAAATTCTCAGTAATATAGGCTGTATGGTCTCTTAGAAATCAGTCTAAATGCATAGGAAAGAAGTAATGTTCCTTCATTCCTTCATTTTCATTATGGACTCCAGAGTATAAATCTGGGCTGTGAACCATATTTGGAGTCTGGAAATTTTGTGGGTAAATAAAGGTGATGTGGACTAGCCCTTGGGCTTTACTTCTTTGGAAACCTCTATTCTTCTAAATCCCTACAACCCACAGCTTTCTCTAGACAGAGATTACCACAGAGAATGATTTTAAATAAAGTCAAAAACCTTTATTATTTTGAGAGAGCTGCAGATTCTCTTTTGCTCAGATAAATGTCTCTATTTAACTTTAATCTAATGAATGAAATGTGATAAGATAGTTGCACAAAGTGGCATTGTTAAAATCATGATATGTTTCCCCTCCATCAATCCAATTTTATGAGCCATGTGAGCCTGACTAAATGGCAAACACATTCTCTTGCTGGAGACCAAGGGTGTCACACATTTGAACAGGAGCACAAATTGTAGAGCAAGATATGCCATAGTGAGGGTGGGTGACACTACAAAAATAGCAAATAACAGTTATCTGGGTGGGTTTGCCACCCTAGCAAGATGTGATTGCCCTTCTTTCTGTCATGCCTATTTCCAGATTTTCACTCAGGTTTCCACTGTACTCGCCAAGCTGAACTCCTAAGTCAGACCCAAGATGTTCTTTTACTAAACTGTTTTCAGAACAAAGAGCATAACCCACCTGCATGCTCCAGTGCTGCATATGTGTGTGACTGATGGGAGCCAATAAACACCCCAGGCACCTGTGTTTCCATGGTAGAGAGGGAGGAGAATGTCACTGTTTCCTCAGGGAAGACAATAAATGTAAACGTGTCGCCACCTCAGACTCTGAGCCAGGTTAGGTCCAGGAAAGGAGGCTTCTAGGACCGTGCAGAGACGCAGCTCCAAGTATCTCTGAGATCCCAGAAGTCCTTTCATTCCAATTCACGGTGCTATCCGTGACAGAAGTTTCTCGGCCTTCTGGCAGTTTCGGGTACAATCAGCCAGACAATACCACAGCGCTCACGATGCGATGCCTGCGGCTGAGATAATGCCCAGCTGTGATTTTATTTCCCACTGTTTGGATAATACACTTGTTCTTACTACATTCACCGAAACAGCCTGCCAGAGAAATGGCCAGTGTGAAAGAACACACTGAAAAATCAACATTCCTCATGCATCTTGAGATCACGGCAGCAACAGGAGCATATTTCCAAACGGCCAGACTAAAACACCAGCAAGTTGGGCAGAGGATCTAGTCTCTCCAGAGGACTGTGGCTCATCTCGCATGAACACAGGCCATCGGGGGCAGGAAGGCGGGAATGAGACTTGGGCAGCAAAATTCTGGATTGCTTGGAAATATCCATTGTTGAGCACAATACGTTCCTCACTGCAGCCACAGGTCTTTCAGTAACTTCCAATTATTTCCATTTTTGTTCTACACCTCTGTTCATTTTCTGCTTGCACAAAATAAAAAGAAGCCAGATTGCTCTCGTTTTTAAATCCTAATATTAGTCAATGTATATGCCCCCCCAGGAAATGGGTTTGGCTCATAAAAGAAGAGTTTTGCTCATTTTTCTCCTCAATATGGATGCTGTAGAGGAGGAAAACTTTTCCTTTCTTTCCTTCTAGGGTCTTTGTTCTAATAATTAAATTGATAAGACAGATTAACAGGAGAAAAATTTAATTTTGTACATACAGGAGCTCATAAAAATATGAAATTCAATGAAATAACCAGAGCAGGCAGCTCTTATACATTTTAGATAAACCATAAACTTGTGAGGAATTAACAAGACAAATTTGGGCTAGGGGAAATAAATTGGTGAAGAAGTAAGAAGGTTCGTTTAAACAGGCTTCTCAGCCCTGAATTCTCTATCTCTGGTGATAAGGATGTCTCTCTACCTCTTGGTTCAGGAAGGGACCTTTTACATGGGAGATTTGTTTCATGTTTTCTGGGGGACAAAGGAAGGTCATAGTATCCTTCTTGCACCAGCTGCTTTTAAATAGCTTTAATTTAAAATAATCAACATGCTGAAGTGGCCTGTTCTGGGACAGCCTGCCTTGAACCCCACCAACATGATTGCACTAGTTCCTCCCTTGACCTGCAGTTTCGCTTTCCATGGTCTCAGTTAGCAGCAGCCAGTTGCACCGGAAACAGATGATCCTCCTCCTGACGTATTGTCACAAGGTCAATAGTAGCCTACCTACTGCTACATCATCACAGTGCCTGTGTCATTCACCTCACTTCATCTCATCATGCAGTCATTTTATTGTCTCACAGCAGCACAAAAAGGATGAGTACAGTATAATAAGCTCCTTTGAGAGAGACCACATTCACATAACTTTCATTACAGTATATTGTTGTAATCATTTTATTTGTTAATCTACTGTACTTATTTATAAATTAAATTCTATCAGAACATATAGGAAAAATCATTGTATATGTAGGGTTTGGTACTATACATGGTTTCAGGCATCCACTGGGGGTCTTGAACATATCCCCTGCAGATAAGAGGGGATTACTATACTCAAAATGCAGGGTATTTGTATTGTCATATTTGTAGCAAAGCTCTTAGTGACTAGCTCTTAGTTGCATAGCTGATTGCTGCAACATAGTAGGCTTCTTTTTTTTTTTTTAGCATGTAATTTCTGGCATGCTGAAGTTTTTGGTAGGGTGGGTAATGTGTAGAATTTAGGCAGAGATAAGGATGAAAAAATTCAGGGTTCGCTATGATATTTCACCATATGAATTTTATCTATTTCTAAAGCATATGCAATAGCTTTACTATAGGAGATTCCTAAACCAAAGCCTGTCTACCTGTATGTTGTCTTTAATGTGAGCAAATGATTAAGGAGCCTTAGCTTAAGACACTTGTCATTCCTTCATGGCATGACCCTGTGCAACCCTCCTCCCCCATCATTAGTCATGTTTCTGCCATATTTCTGCAGTTGACACATCACTTTTAACCGCTCCACATATGGCAACAATGTCATGCTTTTCCACTATGGAAAGCTTTCTTGCTTGATGTTTCCTATGGAAGAAGTGTGGAGGAGAAAACATAAAATGTGAATAATGAACAGAATATTTATGGTCTCTGCGCTGCCACTCAAGCATTTTCTCCCATATCCTCAGATAACTCTGTATTTCATGTTATCTGCCAGAAAGTTATAAAATTTCCATGTAAACAGATAGAACGGAAGCTTAGCAGTTCACTGAACTGAATTTGAAAATCTAGTATTTACATCTGTGAATTGATGTAATCTACAAAGTAACTGGTTAATGGGTTCATCAAAGGCAGAAGAATAACACGAAAAGGGAACTGTGGTGTGATTTATTTCTTTCTCTTTTGAAGTATGACTAAAATATGACTCAGAAACTCCTACCCTATGTTCCACAGAGCTGTTAACTCCTGTAGTTAACATTCAATAAGAATTTGAGCAAGAAGGGAGGAGGGTAAATATGTGACAGGTACAGGACCATCTCTTCTCTTATAGCATCACTGAGCCCTTACTGGGCAGTCACACATCACAGCTGGCTTGCTGTGCCCTTGTCATTTAAGCAGTAGGGGCAGACAGTGGGCCAGGAGGAGGATAGCTTCTATTGAAGGGATCTTGGATAAGCTTTGGTTTGTTTGATTCTGACCTATATTTCTTCTCTATTAGTAACACCTAGAAAATTTAACACAGTTACATTTAAAAATTATTAAAACCGTTTTTAAAGCAACACGGATTTGCACTTGGTCACTGAAGATAGAGGCTTCCCTTATTTAAAAACAAATTACCCTTACTCTCTTGTTTAATTTCTTTGATACTTGAGTTGGTCCTTTTAGTCTTTGTCCTACTGCTACAGTGAGGAGGCACTGGGGCTGAAGACTCTGGTTTGTAATCTAAGACTTCATGCTACAGCTGCTGGGTTTACCAAAGGAGGGTATAGGGATCAGAGAAATTTACTCATGCCTATTAGATGGGAATGAACAGCTGATTCCCAGAGCGAGAGCTGGGCCACCTCAAGCTGGAGTCATTCATCCAAACAAAGAGCTGATGTGTCAGCCAGGATAAGGGTGATGGTAAAGATAAAAGGAATTCTCATGGCCAAGCGAAACAGCAGAGTGGGAAACCACTCAGAACTGGGGGGTATCTCAAAGAACAGACTGGAAACAGAAGGGGCTATAGATCCATAATGAACAAATGGGTCATTCCTCACTTGTTTTGCTGAAATAATGCTGGAGTAAAAGATTCCCCATAATAAAATAGGGCTGAAAAAGCACTTTAAGAGAATTCCAGTGATTTATTCTGCTCCCATATTTCTTCTTTTTTTCTTGGAAACTGTCGTGAAGGTATGACCATTTCTCTGCCCTTTTCTGTTTTGTTTATTAGTTTTGTTCTAGAGTTGTTGGGTTCAGTTTCCCTAATAAGTGAGAGTGAAAATGAAAAGGAATTTGAAATGCTTTTGCACAGATAACTTGGGGATATTTTTGCCACCCATATGTATTTTTAAATTTTATCCATTTTTGAAATGTAGAGACCCTACAGTTAATACTTCTTATGCTTTTCTAGGAATTTGTCAAATGAATACAGTAGCATAACTATCACCAGAAATAAAATACAAGGGTTATCTCAACCCCAAAGTATGCCTTGTGCTGCTTGTTTAAAATCACTTCCCCCCCCCCCCCAGCCCCTGGAGAACTGAATTTTTTAATGTTTCTATACATTTACCTTTTCCAGAATGTCCTATAAATGGAGTTATACAGTATGTAGTTTTTTTATTCTGGCATCTGTCACCTGAGATTTGGCACATTATTGTGTAGGTCAGAAGCTGTGTACATCTGAAGTTCATTCCTTTTATGGCTGAGTATTATTCCATGTTGTAGATGTTTCATAGTTAATTCATCCATTAGTTGACAGACATTGAAGCTGTTTCCAAATTTGGTAAATATGAATAAAGTAATTTTTCATTCCATTAAAATATTTTCTGGTGTTCCTTGTGGCTTCCTCTCTGATCATTCACTAAAATCCTAAACATTTTTAGTTAATTCCATTATGGTCAGAGGACACACTTTGGATGATTGCAGTTTTATCAAATTGTTAAGGTTTGTCTTATGACTTAAGACATCATCTGTCTTGGTGTTTATTCCATCTGACGTGAAAAGAATGTGTATTCTGCTGATGCTGGGTGGTTTATTCTATAAATGGCAGTTAAACCAAATTGGTTGTTATATGGTAATCTGTTGTATAATTTCACGTATATTTAAATTTTTGCATAATTTAAAATGAAAGTATGTTAATTTAAAAATAAGACAAATGAGTACAGTGGAACAACAAGAAATTACTAGAAGAAAATAGGGTATGATAATTTCAATGTAAAGAGCTTAAAATGGAATAAAGTTGATAAATATAAAAGAATCACAAGGTATGTAGTACTGCTTACAAAAGGAAAATGGATAGTTAAGTATTGATCTCAGACAAGTTAGAACTCATGGTGAGTGCACTAAGTAGACATCAATTTCATGTTGATAAAATTTCATTTCAAGAAAACAAACACAGTGGTCTTGAATCTTTTGTGACTCAGACTCTTGATCTAGGAGTTGTGAGTTCAAGCCCTACATTGGTCATAGAGTCTACTAAAAAAAAAAAAAAAAAAGGACAACTAAATATTAAGTAAAATAAAATACTTAAGGTGAAATATGAAAATAATTTTAAGGTGAAATTCACCAATCTACCATCTTGGTAGGATTTTAGTGTGTATTAAAAAGTGATAGATTAAGTAGACCAAAAATTATTAATGATATTGAGGATTTAAATAATATGAGTAAGAAAAATGAGCAATGAGAACAAAAATTTTTTAAACATGTTTGGAAAAATCAACTCTGGGCAATAACTCAAAGCAATCTCAAAAAATTAGAAAAAAGGAAAAAAAGGAAAGAAAAACCTCTAAAAGTTACATTCACTTAATGTAATGGAATAAAAATGGAAAATACAACATGATGACTCTCAAATCCAAACTGTCCTTTATAACGATTAATATCTAATAATAATAATAATAATAAAATTGTTTATAATGAAAATTATAAATATAAAAAAGAAAAATGAGAATACTTCATATTGAAATGTTAAAGTAATGCTAAAGAGGATTTCAGGGAAAAAATTTATAGCCTCAAACACTTTTGTTTTAAAAAAAGAATATAGTTTCAAATACATATTAAAGTGTATTTCAAATATATAAGATATACAAGCACAATGAAACTTAAAAAAAAACAAATTAGTAAGAAGATAAATAAGTGAGTTATTAGAAAAATAGTTGATAGAGAAACCAAAAGTTGTTTTTTGGAAAGATCATTAGAATAGTTAAGTTTTATTGGGTTTATTTTGAGCATCTGGATGAACAGACAGAACGCAATCGGAATGGGAAATGACTTAGCCAAATGTACAGAATATACTGTAACATTTTGTTTTTGGGAGAGAGTGCATGTGCATGCACATGCACGATCAGGAGAAGGGCAGGAGGAAAAGGAGAGAGAGAATCTTAAGCAGGCTCTAGACTGGGTGTGGAGCCGACAAGAGGCTCAGTCTAACCACTATGAGATCATGACCTGAGCCGAAATCAAGAGGTAGACGCTTAACGGTCTGAGCCACGCAGGCACCCCAGAATATACTATAACATTAAAAAAAAAATAGTTCCTTCTAGTATATCATTAAAGAATGTGAAAATTTAGAGAAATTACTTTTTTTCCTGAGAAAATATCAGTCATTCAAATTAGGCTGAAGTTACAGAACACTTGAATGTTTAAGCTACCAGGCAATAAATGGAAAAGTTGGTAAAATTTCTTCCCTAAATAGACACCAAACCCAGTGAGTGTTTAAAGGTCAGTCCTACTAATCCTTTCATGAGGGTGACGTATAATTTTTTTTCAGAGCATACAAAAAGAGACTGACATTTTGCACATTCATTCTTTGAGGCTTGCCTATGACTGAGACAATAATATCGATAAGGACAGATCACACAAAATATACACATAAACACAAATGCACACATTCAGACAGATACACCATTCAGACAATATCAATAAAGGCAAAATGTTCTAAATAAAAAAAACTAACACACTGAAACCTCTCTGTATTAATATAAAGAATTTTATTATTAGAATATAAGATTGACTCAATATTGAGAAATCCACTAATGTGCACTGCTATATTTTGAAACTAAAAGAGAGGGGAAAACAAATGTTAAAAAAAATATCTTTTAAAAATATCCCTTATCTCTATTTTTTAAAATAAGTTAGGAAAAATTAGGAACAAAAGAAATTTTCTTAATTTGATCAGTCATATCTACTAAATTTGATCACATACTACAATCAAATTTTTTAACATTAAAGAATACTTCCTCTAAAAAATCAGGAGGAACACAAACCTGATTCCTGTTTTCAAATATTACCTTCATAACTCCTGGAAATAAAATAAGGAAAATAAAAGAGGAGCATTCATGTTAGAAAGGAAGAGACAAAACTGGCATCCTTTGCAGATTGTATGATTTTCCACGTATGATATCCAAAAGAATTAAGTGAAAAAATGATTACAACTCTTATAAAAATTGATTAGATGCCTCTGTACAAGACAAATATACCGATCATCTTTTCTTGTATACTAGCACCAATAGTTATTAAAAATGTAATTTGGAATTAAATAATAAATATGACATACATAAGAAATGGACCAAAATTGTGGAAGACTTTTATAGCTATATGGATAAGACCCTATTGATGGATGTAAAGGAAAGACTTAAAAACAAGAAGAGGAAACATAGCTTTAGATAGGAGACTTACTGAAAGTAGGCTTAACCCATTATCAAAACCTTGGCAAAATTCAAGCTCCTTGGCTTAAATGTGCTGCAAATGCCATGATTTGTATTAAAATGAAATGGAAATGGAACCGTTGAATCTGCGTAAAATGCATTTTTAATAAAAGAATATTATATACAACTTGATAGGATTCGGAAGTTATTGTAAAGAACACATAAAGCTAACTATATATAATGAAAAAATGAAGATTTCTCTACAATGTATAAAGATTTTATAAAGAAACATTATTAAAAGTCTGATAGTACTAAATATGAAAAGTAGGGCAATGAAACAGTAGAAAATGCACTCATGCATGTATATATATATATACACATATACATGTATATAAACATATGTATATATACATAATGTATATAAACATATGTATATATACATAATGTATATATACATATATGTTATATATATTATTAAATGGTGTTGTAATAATTTGATCATACACTTGTAAAGACACATGCACATATATACACACATATATATTTTATGTATAGTGTATATATGAATTTTAATAAGTGGTTAAGATGCTATTTTTTATCAGTGAGCAAAGGAGGGGATATTCAGTGGTGTTTTAATAATCTGGCCATACTCTTGGAAAGACAGTGTTCATTATCTACCTCACACCATGTGTGAGAATACATTTTTGGTAGATTCTAGGCTTAAATAATTAGATGGAAATATGGGACAGTATTTTTACTATCCTTGAATTCATCTTCTTAAGTGACTTTCCAAATCTCAAAGATCTAAGGAAAACAAAGCTTTAAACTTGATTATATAAAAAGGAACTATTTTTGTCTGATCCAAGCAAACACAAAGATAAAAATTACATGTAAAGTGAACAAAAATATTTGCTACATACTCAGGAAAGGATAAGCATTAATAACATTTTTGAGACATTATTTAACTACACTAGAGAAAGCAGTAAGATTCAGTGCAGTTCCATGAGTTGAAACAACAGACAGTTGGTTAAAGCTGTAATTAGGAAGAGATCAGTAGAAGTTTTCAAAGGGCCAGTACATTTCTGGAAAGACCTTCAACATTACAGATAAGACCAAGAATGCATATTCATGTTTGCCTATCACACAGTAAAGAGTTTTTTTTTTAATTTTTTTTAACGTTTATTTATTTTTGAGAGAGAGACAGAGCATGAACGGGGGAGGGTCAGAGAGAGGGAGACACAGAATCTGAAGCAGGCTCCAGGCCCTGAGCTGTCAGCACAGAGCCCGACGCGGGGCTCGAACTCACGGACCGCGAGATCATGACCTGAGCCGAAGTTGGCCGCTCAACCGACTGAGCCACCCAGGCGCCCCAGTAAAAAGTTTTTAAAGATTGACAGTATGGGCAAGGGGACGAGCATATACTGATTCTCATATAGTGTTGATTTAAGTATATTTTGGTACAAACGCTGTGTGGGATATTGGCAACATTTCCTAAAGTTTTAAATGGATGTGCATTGATCCAGCAATTCCAGTTCTGGAAATCTACCTTAAAAACCATTAACAGTGGGGTGCCTGGCTGCCTCAGTTGTTAGAGCAAGTGGCTTGATCTGAGGGTTGTGAGCCCCAGCCCCAACATTGGGCATGGGGCCTACTTAAACAAACAAACAAACAAACAAACACCACTCTTAAAAAAATCACTAACGGTGTGCTTGGTGATGCATAGGTTGTTTTAATGATAATCCTCACTAGATTGTTACAGTAACCATTTTGACTGAAATGCTGAGTTGTTACCACAAAGAAAGGGTGATTTTACATTTTGACTCCATTTTCATCTGTTCTGTTTGAACTTGTTAAAAGCCTTTTGAAATAATTTGACATCTCAAAGTACATCTGCAAACCTCTTACTGTCTTGAGAATTTGTTCAAGCTGGGTAAGTGGAATATGGTGGGTTTCGTTGATTTTATTGCTTTTTTGTAATTTGTTGCTGGGGCTCGGGAAATAAATGTAGGTGAAAATATTATCTCCAGTGGTAGATATTGACATTTATTAAAAGGATTGTTTAAATGGTACTTTGACAGAGGAGTCCTGCAATTTTTGGAAATGCCTTCTGTGCCAGAGAGACATTCTTCTTTGTCAAGTTTGATGTCTTTCACTTCTGTTAATGTCAGAGGCTGCACCACTCGAAGTCCTGCTCTGGTATCACACACACAGAATGACTTTTAGGAAGGAAATTAGAACAGAACTGAAGATGGGAAATAGTATTTTTGACAAGTGAATATTTCCATTTTATGTACTGCATTCTGGAGCTAGAAGAAAAGTAATGGAAATTTCTTTCAAATTCAAATTAGTTTTTCAACGAGGCTTATGAAATTACTACCATCATATCAGCATTGAGAGGCAGAATAATTTTGGTTTAAGCAATTATTTTGTTTTAGGATTTAATTATATTCTATTCTGACTTATGCATTATTAGTGTAAATAATATGTGTCCACAACATTTAATTGTCTTTTATGTTTCTGCCACATTATAAATATGAGATGATCATAAATAAATGTTACCTGATTATAAATATCAGGTGATTTGATTTTAAAAGTAAAGTCTAAACAACTCTACAATTCACAAATATAAAATTACTAAAGGAAATGGACCTCACCAAGAGAAAGCTGAAAAGTGCAAGGTCATAATACTACCTAATGTTATCTTGAGTAACAAACAAGAAATCTATTTGTAAACCTTTCTGATGGATATCTGTATCTTAGAATTATATCTTAGAAGCTTGTATTCAATGCCTTAAAAGAACCTAATATTTAATTTATGACTCAAAGGGGAGAAAGAGATCTTCCCTAAGTTTGGGCTATAGATTTTATAAAACAACCATTTTACATCCCCCAAAATAGTATAAAAGTTTCTGTTATTGTATTTTCCTATCAACACTTGGTAACATCAAGCACTTTAAGGAGATGTGTATCAGATTGATACACAATGAAATTTTCTTATAACAGTTGTTTTTTCTGGTTGGTGAGGACATAGAGTAACTTTTTTATGCTTTTAGCCATTCAGGATTTTTCTTCTGTTAAACACACACGTGTGTGCGCACATACACATACAGTAAATATTTTTTATCTATATATTTACATCTGTATCTTTATTTTATATAGTGATACTGAACTCATTAGAATTAGATTCATTCCAAGCATCTTGTCCACACTATGGCTTATATTTTAACTTTATTTATGGCATCTTTTGAAAGAAGATTTTAATTTTGCCAAAGATAAATTCATAATTTTTATTTATTCTCAATTCCTTATTTTGGTCTATTTGTCTTCTCCTTTACTACCTCAGTGTCATTACTATATTTCCTATTTTAATATTTTTATGTTTTAATTCTTCTCATCAGGTTTCAATTAATATTAGTCTTGTGTAGTGCATGTAGTAAAAAAAAAAAAAAGTGTTTTTCCATATGAATAGCCAGACGTATTGGTGTCCTTTAAAAATTCAAACAGAACAGGGGTGCCTGGGTGGCTCAGTTGGTTAAGCGTCCAACTTCAGTTCTGGTCATGATCTCACAGTTTGTGAATTTGAGCCCTGCATTGGGCTCTGTGCTGACAGCTCAGAGCCTGGAACCTGCTTCAGGTTCTGTGTCTCCCTCTCTGTCTGCTCCTCCCCCACTCATGGTCTGTCTCTGTCTCTCAAAAAATAAGTAAACATTAATTTAAAAAAAAAAAATTGAATGGAACATTCTCCCTGCCATGCATTCATAATGTAACCTGTCTTATACCAAATTCTTGGTGTGTATGCATATGTGTATATGCATGTTAAAATATTTATATATAGACTATTTTTGCCATTGTTTTATTGATTATCCCTAAATTTTTGCCAACATCACATTTTAAAAATTACTATATTCTTTTAATAAGCTATATGTCTTGTACAGAGTATCCCTCCTAGAGTTCTTCAAAATTATCTTGCCACTATGGCCCTTTTAAATTTCCATATGTATTATCAGATCAGTTTTTTTAATTCCTGCAAAAACATTGTTTCTTTGAAATGCATTGAACTCATAGATTAAGAAAATGTTGACATCTTTACAGTGTATGGTCTTTTTGTCCACACACATAATCTATCTATCTAAAAATGTTAGCATTTATGGTGTCTATCTATAGCAATACACTTTTATTAATTTATCCATTATGTCTGACATTTTTAGTTAGATTTATTCCTGGGAGTCTGTTTTAAAAATTTTTTTGAAGTTTATTTATTTCTGAGAGAGAGAGAGAAAGAGCAAGCGAGCCTGAACAGGGGCTTGCAGAGGGGGAGAGAGAGAGAGAATCCCTGGGTGTCTCTTAAATATTGCCAATGTTATTTTTTTTAAATAATAGGTCTAGGGGCAACTGGCTGGCTTGGTCAGTAGAGCACGTGACTCTTGATCTCGAGGTTGTAGGTTCAAGCCCTACTTTGGGCATAGATTACTGAAAAAAAAATACATCTATAAATAAATAATAGGTCTATTTGGTTGTATACATTTTTTGATGCTATTGAATGACAATTGACTACTTGAAAAGTTATGAATATGCTTTAAGCAAAACAAGATGTAATAGTGCCATACCTCTGAGAGCTCATACTGCCACAGGCTTGAAGGATATGGAAATAGCTGTTTCAGAGGAGCTGTGGATTTCCATAGAGGAAAGCAGGCAATCCACATGAGTCTGTGGGAGGGAGGTTGGGGAGTGCACCAGGGAAAACAGTATTCTGCCCTCACACTGCTTTTGCCTTCCATTTTCTTGCCAGTATCTCTCACTGGCTGAACCCCACTGAAAACCTGAGGGCTAGGGAAGCTATGGATTCAGTACATAAAGAATGGACTTGGAGCACAGAGCAGAGTGTAGAAGTATCCAGAGTAGATCTTGGGGCAAACAGGAAGTACACAGCACTCCTCTATTTGTATTAATTAGGCTTCTTCGGAAAAGCAGAACCAATAGGATATAGGTACTGGGTCACATAATTATGGAGACTGAGAAGTCCCATGATCTGCCTGTACATTGGAGACCCAGGGAAGGAAGCTAGTGGTGTAGTTTGAAGCCCTGAGAAAAAATGCAACCTTTTTCATCATTTTCTTGTATTCAGACTTTCAAGAGAATGGCAGATGCCCACCCACATTGGGGAGGGCCATCTGCTTCACTAAGTCCACCAATTCAAATGCTGATCTCTTCCAGGAACAGCCTCACAGATGCACCCATAAGTAATATTTAACCAGCTATCTGGTCATCTCTTGGACCAATCCAGTGGACCTAAAATTAACTGTCACAGTGGTTTATACATATTAACTCAATCCTCACAACACCCCTATGAGATAAATACTTCTATATTTATTTTATAAATGAAGAAATCGAGGTCCATTCAGGTTACATAACTTTATTGAAATTTCATAATCAGTGTAGAGCTGGGCTTTTAATCCTGGCCAACAAATTGTCAAATCCATACTCTTAAACATATTCCTCTTATGTTTTATCTGATAATGGTGAAATAACATTAATGACATGAATAAATATTGCACTATTCTTTCATTACTAGGTGAAATTTTGATTAAAATTAAATCGGGATTATAAAATAATAGGGTATTTTACATATTTATGATATTGTGTCTTCCATATCACATTCTTCTATTCATTTAGGTTTTCCTTAATAATAAGCTTTGCAATTACCTCTAAAAAGACCTTGTAAAACTTTTGTTAGATGTATTCTTAGCTTTATTTTTGCTGCTATTGTAAAGTTTTTAGAAATAACTATAGAATTTATGTGTGTATAGATTGGGGTATAGTTTATTTTTTGTATATTATTTCCCAGCAAACTTGATAAACACTCATATTAATTGTGTAGGTTTAACTATAATTACTTTTGAGTTTCTACGTAGGCAGTTATCTTAAGTGAATAATGACAATTTTGTGTTTTTCTTTCCAACCATGCTATGTCTAAATTGTTTTTCCTTATATGTGATACTACCTGAGTCCTCCATTATAATGCTAAAGAGAGGATGTGATAGCAGGCATTCTTGTCTTATTCGTTGTCTTTAAAGGGATATTTCCTTTATTTCACCTTGACCTTGACATTTGCTTTTAAAGAAGTTCCTTTATATACCAAATTTGCTAGTAGATTTTTAAAAAATTAAATGTATTTAAATGTGACTGAAATTCATATGATTTTCTCTTTAATTCTGTCACTGGGGTGAAATATATCCCTGAACAAACCTAATTTAACTATATTCTATGCTTTTTCACATTGCTTGATGCAATTGTGTCTTAGTTCAGGAAACTAAAAGCAGACAGATGTTTGGTTACAGATGAATTATTGAGAGAATGCTCTGTAGTAGGGAAAGGGACAGAAACAAGCAAGGATGTAGTCTCAGCTAGTGTTGGTTCTTGGAGCACCTCTCCAGAGGCTTTGTGCTTTGAGACAAGTGGGTTGAGTTTTCTAATTTATCAGTTTCTCATTGGCTGCTCCCAGTAGAACAGCACAGGTGCAGGACAGGTAGATGGCAGGGCATGACCACAACCTGATTTTGTAAATAAAGTTTTACTGAAACACATCTCTGCTCATTCATTTACATATTGTTTAGGGCTGCTTCTGTGCTACAAGGGCATTGGAGACTATCTGGCCCGCAAAGCCTGAACTGTTTTCCATTTGGCCCTTTACAGAAAAATACTGCAGACTCTTTATCTGGATTGATGTTGAGATTGATCATTTTAAAAAGCACTTTCTTTTGCTTTGTTAGTTTGCTTTATGGTATCAAGTTTATAATAATTTTGATTATCATAATCAAGTGGACTATTTAACATTTTCCAGTACTTGGAATATTTTTAAGTTGGTAAAATTTTTCTTAGAGCTCACAAGTAAACTTGCTAAACATGGAAAATTTTAAAGCTCTGATCCAGTTTCCTTGAGTGTTTAGCTATTTTGAAAAATTATTTATATTTCCCATATCATTTTGTGTCAGTACTGTTTAATATTTTTTGTAAGTGTTTCTGTGTAAGCTAAGTTTTACGTTTGTTGACATTTAGTTGTTTATTTCATCTTCTTGACTCTATTTTCTGTAACATTTTTAATGTCCCCCTTTTTTATTTTATTTTGGGTCTCTTATTTTTTTGGTCACTTTTATTAATCTTTTCAAATAATACTGCTGATGTTCTGTTTTATTCTTTTCTTATTTCTGATTTACTAAGTTGTGTTTATACCTGTATTAAGTCTTCATTTTATCTTCCTTAGAGTCTGTTTATTTTCAAAGCTTTTCAGTTGTATATTTGGATCATTAATTATAGCCTATTTCCCAGTACAAATACATGACTTACCGCATTTTAAGTAGTTTTCTTAAGTATCTATCATCTAATTGTCTTTCCAGCATGGTTAATTCATTTACTCATGAGTTGTTTGAAATATGTTGTATAATTTATAAATATACAAGGCTTTCCTAATTAACATTTATTGGTAATTTTTACTTAATTACTTTGTATCAGAGAACATATTGTATATGATTGCAATTTATTAAAATTTTTATTTGCTTCATGATAAAATGTATAGGCATTAAAGAATGTTTCATATATAATTGAATGACTTTGAGGTTTGGTATATTTCAACAATTCTGGAAAATTCTCTGTTAATATTATCTTGAATTGGATTTCCAGATGTAGAGTGTAGAGAAAATAGAAGAGCATTATTCAGAGATACTGAGCCTTCCTACTCTATCTTCCATTTCTCTTAATTTCTACTATTCACTACCTCTTTTCTCTATTATAAATTCTTGATAATTTCTTCATGTGTATCAGTTATTAGTTTTTCCTCATCTCCATTGAATATATTGCTTAGCTGATCTTGAGTATTTAAAGTTCAAATTGTAGGGGCTCCTGGGTGGCTCAGTTGGTTGGACAGCTGACTTCGGCTCAGGTCATGATCTCATGGCTTGTGAGTTTGAGCCCTGCGTCGGGCTCCGTGCTGAAGGCCCAGGGCCTGGAACATGCTTCGGATTCTGTGTCTCACTCTCTCTCTGCCCCTCTCTAGCTTGCACTCTGTCTCTCTCAAAAATAAATAAGCATTAAAAAAATTTAAAAAAATAAAATTCAAATTGCATAGAATTTTTAATTTCTAGATAGTCCATTTGGCTGTTTTTCTATAATTTGTTGCATTACTTTTATAAGTTCCTGCTGATATTTTTTATTTCTTCTCTTATTTCTTTAGATATTTTAAACATAATTATTTTTTATTGTGTATCTGATGATTCCTATGTATGAATTTTTTGTGTATCTAATTCTGCCCTTTTTCTGACTTGATCACGGTGCGTCATTTCCATGTGTAACATCTTATGAATTTTTATTATATGAACCTACTCTTTGCAATATTGTATTTGTGTGGGTATTTCTAAGGCTTGGAGTACAGTTCATTCCTCTGGGGAGGTTTTATGTTTCCTTGGGAGTAGTGCGAAATTCAGCTCTACACTCACCTGTTTACAATAAGTGTTTAGAAATTACAAGGGGGGGATATTTCCTTCTCCAGAAAGCAAAAGTTCAGCGCAAGGCCTCCATTTAAAAACTGCCCTATGAGGTTGCTCACCTCTCTGCAGTTCTTCCAATTTGTTTTTGGCATTTGAGGATTTATTACTTTTTTCCTTAGCTCAGTGAGGATTAAGAAACAAAAATATTACTCAGGTTTAGTTTTCCATGGTAGGGTTGCTCAACATACTAATGGAAATGGAATCCTTGATTTATTTAATAGAGTGATACATGGGGAAGGGGAAGGAAAAAAAGAAAAAAAAGAGGTTAGAGTGGGAGAGAGAGCCAAAGCATAAGAGACTCTTAAAAACTGAGAACAAACTGAGGGTTGATGGGGGGGTGGGAGGGAGGGGAGGGTAGGTGATGGGCATTGAAGAGGGCATCTTTTGGGATGAGCACTGGGTATTGTATGGAAACTAACTTGACAATAAATTTCATATAATAAAATAAATAAATAAAATTAAAAAAATAAAAAAGAATAGAGTGATACATTTGGTTCCCTAATATGCCATTTAGGATTTAACATTGTATTCCTAAATGGGATTGGTATAAATATTTTGTTTTCCCATATTATCTCTTAATGGTTGGAATATCATAATTACCCTAGCTTTAGTAAATTTATTGAGGAAATTACATTTTTTTTTGTTTTAAAAAGCAATTATTTTTCTAGAAAGGGTTTCTGGGTTTGTGAGTGTACTCCTCGTCTTCTGACAGGGACCTTAGGGTTTTCATAGTAGATGAGTGTTTGACATTAATGTCTAACCACGGGATTCCTCTATGTCACAGGAGATAAGAGTTTGAATCTCCACACATGAGTGGCTGAGTCTAGGATTATCATTTCTCAAAGAAGTCTTAATTATTTCCTAGCCAGAAGATTGGGCAGATGACCATTTTGCTTGCTGCCTCTCTATTCCAGAAAGTGTAGTTTTTCCAATTCCCTTTATTACAGGGATTTATTTAGAGATTTCAGTTCCATTTCTTCATATCAGACTTCATACCAGCACAAGACCACATCCTCTGGGTGTTACAACCTTAGCCCCATGCTACCAGGACCTGTTTTCAGGTTTGATAACATCCTAAAGTACCATGATATCAACCTGTAGAGTTAACACTGTGGTTTCAACTTTCTTTTGCTTTTGGAAACTAGAAATATCCTTTTCTCTATATATAGCTAAGCTATGAATTAACACTTCTGTCCAGGATTTTCATGTTCCTAGACTTGCAGGGGCATTGGGGCCATTCACCACACTGTGCTACAAGAAGCAGCCTTATATTTTCTGCTAGTTGAAGTGAGGCTGTTGAAATGCTGCTCAAATCTCTTCATCAGTGACATAGGGGAAATACTGTCATTCTACCTAATGGTATCATATAGAAGGATGACCTAAATCATTATAAAATCACATTATTCTATGCATAATGCCCTAAATGGATGCCAAAGGCATTGGTACTTTAATTTTCTCTTTTATGTTTTTTTTTTCTCCCTATACTGTCTACTTTCGAAATGCTGGCTTAACACCCATAAATGTAACGTTTTTCACTTATGTCATTTTCTGATTATAGCATTTCATGTTTCTTAGTCCAGGGGAGATTTCTTTTTTTTTTTATTTTTTTATTTTTTTATTTTTTAATATATGAAATTTACTGTCAAATTGGTTTCCATACAACACCCAGTGCTCATCCCAAAAGGTGCCCTCCTCAATACCCATCACCCACCCTGCCCTCCCTCCCACCCT
>NC_064817.1:28973919-29090545 GCF_023721935.1 Panthera uncia
CCATGGGTTTCTGTTATGTTTCTCAGGATCCACATAAGAGTGAAACCATATGGTATCTGTCTTTCTCTGTATGGCTTATTTCACTTAGCATCACACTCTCCAGTTCCATCCATGTTGCTACAAAAGGCCATATTTCATTTTTTCTCATTGCCACGTAGTATTCCATTGTGTATATAAACCACAATTTCTTTATCCATTCATCAGTTGATGGACATTTAGGCTCTTTCCATAATTTGGCTATTGTTGAGAGTGCTGCTATAAACATTGGGGTACAAGTGCCCCTATGCATCAGTACTCCTGTATCCCTTGGATAAATTCCTAGCAGTGCTATTGCTGGGTCATAGGGTAGGTCTATTTTTAATTTTCTGAGGAACCTCCACACTGCTTTCCAGAGCGGCTGCACCAATTTGCATTCCCACCAACAGTGCAAGAGGGTTCCTGTTTCTCCACATCCTCTCCAGCATCTATAGTCTCCTGATTTCTTCATTTTGGCCACTCTGACTGGCGTGAGGTGATATCTGAGTGTGGTTTTGATTTGTATTTCCCTGATGAGGAGCGACGTTGAACATCTTTTCATGTGCCTGTTGGCCATCCGGATGTCTTCTTTAGAGAAGTGTCTATTCATGTTTTCTGCCCATTTCTTCACTGGGTTATTTGTTTTTCGGGTGTGGAGTTTGATGAGCTCTTTATAGATTTTGGATACTAGCCCTTTGTCCGATGTGTCATTTGCAAATATCTTTTCCCATTCCGTTGGTTGCCTTTTAGTTTTGTTGGTTGTTTCCTTTGCTGTGCAGAAGCTTTTTATCTTCATAAGGTCCCAGTAATTCACTTTTGCTTTTAATTCCCTTGCCTTTGGGGATGTGTCGAGTAAGAGATTGCTACGGCTGAGGTCAGAGAGGTCTTTTCCTGCTTTCTCCTCTAGGGTTTTGATGGTTTCCTGTCTCACATTCAGGTCCTTTATCCATTTTGAGTTTATTTTTGTGAATGGTGTGAGAAAGTGGTCTAGTTTCAACCTTCTGCATGTTGCTGTCCAGTTCTCCCAGCACCATTTGTTAAAGAGACTGTCTTTTTTCCATTGGATGTTCTTTCCTGCTTTGTCAAAGATGAGTTGGCCATACGTTTGTGGGTCTAGTTCTGGGGTTTCTATTCTATTCCATTGGTCTATGTGTCTGTTTTTATGCCAATACCATGCTGTCTTGATGATGACAGCTTTGTAGTAGAGGCTAAAGTCTGGGATTGTGATGCCTCCTGCTTTGCTCTTCTTCTTCAAAATTACTTTGGCTATTCGGGGCCTTTTGTGGTTCCATATGAATTTTAGGATTCCTTTTTCTAGCTTCGAGAAGAATGCTGGTGCAATTTTGATTGGGATTGCATTGAATGTGTAGATAGCTTTGGGTAGTATTGACATTTTGACAATATTTATTCTTCCAATCCATGAGCAGGGAATGTCTTTCCATTTCTTTATATCTTCTTCAATTACCTGCATAAGCTTTCTATAGTTTGCAGCATACAGATCTTTTACATCTTTGGTTAGATTTATTCCTAGGTATTTTATGCTTCTTGGTGCAATTGTGAATGGGATCAGTTTCTTCACTTGTCTTTCTGTTGCTTCATTGTTAGTGTATAAGAATGCAACTGATTTCTGCACATTGATTTTGTATCCTGCAACTTTGCTGAATTCATGTATCAGTTCTAGCAGACTTTTGGTGGAGTCTATCGGATTTTCCATGTATAATATCATGTCATCTGCAAAAAGCGAAAGCTTGACTTCATCTTTGCCAATTTTGATGCCTTTGATTTCCTTTTGTTGTCTGATTGCTGATGCTAGAACTTCCAGCACTATATTAAACAACAGCGGTGACAGTGGGCATCCCTGTCGTGTTCCTGATCTCAGGGAAAAAGCTCTCAGTTTTTCCCCGTTGAGGATGATGTTAGCTGTGGGCTTTTCATAAATGGCCTTTATGATCTTTAAGTATGTTCCTTCTATCCCGACTTTCTCAAGGGTTTTTATTAAGAAAGGGTGCTGGATTTTGTCAAAGGCCTTTTCTGCATCGGTTGACAGGATCATATGGTTCTTCTCTTTTTTTTTGTTAATGTGATGTATCACGTTGATCAATTTGCGAATGTTGAACCAGCCCTGCATCCCAGGAATGAATCCCACTTGATCATGGTGAATAATTCTTTTTATATGCTGTTGAATTCGATTTGCTAGTATCTTATTAAGAATTTTTGCATCCATATTCATCAGGGATATTGGCCTGTAGTTCTCTTTTTTTACTGGGTCTCTGTCTGGTTTAGGAATCAAAGTAATACTGGCTTCATAGAATGAGTCTGGAAGTTTTCCTTCCCTTTCTATTTCTTGGAATAGCTTGAGAAGGATAGGTATTATCTCTGCTTTAAATGTCTGGTAGAACTCAGTCCAGGGGAGATTTCAACACAAGATTTCACTTCAATAATATCCTCATAAGCCTGTTTGCAAAGTAATGTGGTTTCTATTCTGTTTTGTCACTATAGATGACGGTCCCAGAGGGATTTTGAGTTTGTTCTTCACAATATATATATATATCTTGTGTTCTTCACTATATAGATAGATAAATAGATATAGATATAGATGTTTTTATCTGGTCAAATTAAAATAATAGAAAACTTTCTGCATTATAATGAGAGCATTATCTCAGCCTACGCTTACTACTCTTCTAAGGACACTTTTGATCTTATTGCTGCTGGTCCAAGCTCTAACTTCTCACAAAAGAAATTCACAAGGTAGGATTTCTATATTCACTAACTTCTATTAAAATTTTTTTTAATGTTTATTTATTTTTGAGACAGAGGGAGACAGAGTGTAAGTGGGGAGGGGCAGAGAGAAAGGGAGACACAGAATCCAAAGCAGGCTCCAGGCTCTGAGCTGTTAGTGCAGAGCCCGATGCAGGGCTCAAACTCACAAGATATCACTAACTTTTAAAAGGTCTTAATACATTAAAAAATATATCTACATGCTTGTTAATTCACCTTGCTAGACATTCATATGGTCATGTGGTAATCATTTCACACTATATATGTATATCAAATCATCATGTTGTACACCTTGAATATATATGGTTTTATTTTTCTCTTATACCTTAGTAAAGCTAAAAAAATAAAGAAGTGAAGAGACCTTAACTTGTTTGATTAGATCTTGGCCTATATAACTCATGAGCCAATATTGGGTATTGCCCAATTTTTCAATAAAAATTATATTATCTATTGTATATGTATGTTTAGTGGCAGAAGACATACCCTCAAGAGAGGTAAACCTTATAGTTTTAGATACTTTAATAGTGATTCATGACCATATGACTCTCTAGGTGACCTTGACAAGATGAATTAGAAGCATGTAGATATTTAGATATCAAGGCAGCCTCAACCCTTTATAAAACAGAAGTGTCGATGATGAATGCTTTTTCCATATGAACTATATCTGTCGAGAGAAACATTAGTGGTGGAATACTAATAAATCAGCTATTCTTCAGAAAGTACGTTGTTCTTTGTTGCATTTATAGAAGAATAACATCCACATTAGGGAAGTGATCATTCCAGAATACTCAGTATTTGTTAGGCCATATTTGGCATGTTGGGTTCAGTTGTGGGTACCACATTTTATGAGGATCTTTGAAAGACTGGAATATGTTCAAAGGAAGCTGAGTGGGAGGTTGCAATGATGACATGTGAGGAATTAGTGAAAATTTTGGAAATGTTTAGCTGGGAGAGCAGAACACGTAGAAAGCACATAAAAACTGTCTTTAAAAATTGGAAGGGTTGCCAGTCATTCAGTATACAGTCCTTGAGCAAATATCCCACATCAGGTATCAACTACGGGGCTGTAAAGGGAGTAATTATGAATAAGAAGGGGGTGCTCTTTTCAAGAAATATGCATAATAATTACACTTCATGTTATAATTATATAAATTCAACCAAAAATACAGCCATGAAAAGTGGTAGGAGGTCATATGAGGAAGGAGTTATTAAAATTTCATTACCTAGGGACATTGGGTTAAAGGAACAAGACAAACTTTCAAAAGCAGTATAATGAAGATCTTTCTGATCTTTCCATTTAAAGAGATTTAACACTGAGCTAAGTCTTGGATTAATTCAAAATTGTCACAACAATCCTCACAGTTGATGCTATTGTTATTTCTTTCACAGATGAGGAACAGGAGACTCAGAAAGTTTAAGAGACTTACTCAAAGGGTACATAGCTAGCAAGTAACAATTATAATTTGAATCCAGACAGTCTAGCTCCAGAAAACATACTCTTTACCACTAAGCTAATACTGCCTCTCCAGGTAGATTATTGGTCACCATCTCTGGAAATTTTCTTATGTAATCTCCATGGTTATCTGTTAAAAGTGGTAACGCTTGGGTTGAGAGAATGTTCTAAGTAACCTTTGACAACTTACTGTCTTATTATTATGAGTCTGTGATGCTTCTGAGATAAGCTTATGAGCACAGTCATTAGTTCACAAGCTAAGAGTAATACATGTGATCTTTATTTTAGGCCATATTAAGAAATTCTGTGTTTTCATTTGTATTAGGAGAGATATCTGTATATCCCTACTGCTGGCCAATTAGTGTTTTTATCTTCTAGACAGCTCAGTCTTTTCTTTGTTCAATGAAAATACTGCCTGTTTTAATATTCTACTCCCTGAGAATATATTCCTCATGCCACCCAACAATGCTACACACCTCATTGTTTACCAGTGTGCTTTCCTACAATTTCCCTTTGTCTTTCATGCCTTAACTGTGGTCTGCATGAGGAGCTGCTCAATTGGGTTCATGATATTCAACTCCCTTTTTTTTAAAAAAAGTGTTTGTTTATTTTGAGAGAGAGAGAGAGAGAGAGAGAGAGAGCAAGTGACAGCAGGCCAGAGAGAGAAGGAAAGAGAATCCCAAGCCTAATGTGGGGCTTGATCTCATGAACCATTGAGATCATGACCTGAGCCAAAATCAAGAGTCAGATGCTTAACCAGCTCTGCCACCCAGGCACCCTTTGTGACATTTATCTCCTAAAGGAATATGCTTGAAACTCATTGATCCTGGTAGCAACAGATTTTTCTTATACATTGATGAACTAGCACTCTTCCAAGGACAAAGCATGGAAAGATTTTAGTCTTCAATGAGTACTTTGGTTTAGTTGCTTGGTAAAGTTTATAAAAGTATGCCATGTGATAGGTAACAGTGGTGGATCCATGTCTCATTTGCAGAAAGGATGACCCATCACTATACAGGACATTCACTAGTTTGTCCTAGAGCTTGATGTGATTTTGGTGCCATGCTCAGCTTTTTCTCCACAATGACTCTCAGCTGAAGACCTTGCTTCCTATTTCAGTGATTCTCCCAGCAAAGATTAACACTTCCACTTGTGCAGATCTAATTTATTTCTGCTATTCAAGGAGTTTGGTGCAGTAATCTCTCAATGTACATTCATTAATATTAGAAAGTGTTAGGGAGGAACAGTTATGGTAGATGGTGAAATCAAGAGTTCTCTTCTGGAATGTTTTGTGAAGTGTGTCCACAACCAGATATCTAATTTGACACATGAAATATCTAAGTTGATATATCACATTTGTAGATGCATAAATGACTCTGGTGTACCAGGCATGTGTCAGGCACAGGCATGTAATTTTTGGAGTCATAAGTACATAAGTGGTATTAAAAGCCAAAAAAAAATGTGACTGTATGATACAGAAAACTAGAGGATAACCGATTGAGTCTTGGAGGCCTACAGAGAAGCCAGCAAAGTAGAGTGAGTTGGAATGGCCCACAGAGCAGAATTAAGTGTAATGAGACAGGGAAGGAAAATATTTCAAGACGGAGGGAGTAGTCAACGATACTGACTACTGTTGAGAGATACATAAAAAATAACAGATGTGACTGACTAATTTCACTTAGCATAATACCCTCCAGTTCCATAAGTGTCTTAGTGTCTGTTCACAAAGTCCAATTTTTATCCGAATGAGGAAAGGAGAAATTGGGTGGTACATGGAGGGGAATATCTGTTATCAAGGGAATGCTGAGGAATGAGTATATTTGGAAAATGCTTAGGGAACTGACAAAGCAGTGAGGAAGTTATATGTAGTATTCAGATGGTAAACCTTGATGGTCTTGTTAAAGGTAATACTGAAAGGGTGAAAAATAGTAAAGAAAGATTAAGATAGCTTAATGAATCAATCTGTATAAAATTGACAGAATTTTTCAGATTTATGGACAGAGAAGAGCTCTGAGTAATATTCCCTAGTAAGTGGAGACAGACTTTTTTTTTCTACAAGGACAATCAATATTATTGATGCCACTAAAATCTATCTTTAGCATACCTGTTACTAAGAAATATTATATCCTTTAATTTAACTTCAGGAAGGGATATATACCTTCTTAGATCAGACATTTATTTCTAAATTTTAAAAAGATGCATTGGGAGTTTAACATGAAAAATTCATAGAATGGATTCTTCCACTACTATCTTCTTTAATGGAATTCTAAACAGGGATAATGAAATAAATTCCCACTAGTTCATGTATTGGAGTACAGAATTTGCAATGATCACCCCAAACTACTTAGGGTAACTGTTTTCTTTTTTCACTATAACCTGCAGTTATTTGCTGAAAACAAGTAAAAACTTGCCCTGCCTCACAGCTACAAATTAAAGCCACATCATGGGAAAAATCAAGATTCAGCAGATCCCAAGGTTAGAAGATAAGACTTAATTTTATCCTAGTTTAGCTGATTATGAACTTTGATGTAATAATCAGGAATTTACATTGTTTCTATTGTTAATTAACATTATTGAAAACCAACAGTGATGAGAATTGTGTGAAGGGCAGTATTTTGTACATAATACATGAGCAATAACGATCTGTCACTTTATGTCAGAAGTGCTTAGAGCTCGTGGCAAGATATTTCATGTTCACTTAGTCATTTGTTTCAAGTTAGGCCTTTGTAACTAGATAGTGAGCTATTTGGGCTAACCTAAATATTAGGAAGCATTTGTCTTGAATGTACAAGAGGTAGGGTGTAGCTTACTTTCTACTCAAGCTTGGAGAGACAGCTGGGGTAAATTTGAGTAGTGAAGGATGAAAGTTGATGAAAAGGTGTAATTGAAAGACTGCATTGTAATAATCTTGATCTTCCTTTTATTATCCTCTATTTCTATTATCCTTATAGTCACCCTACCTGGAAAATGGGGCCACTGTGAGAGCCTCACCCTCCTCTCTTGTCTTTAATCCCCACCATTAGAGGGTTTATAAGGGTAAGTCACCCCTTTAGCATACACACATTACACCAGAATTTCCAGGAATATTAAATTTAGAGCATCTGTTGGGCATCTGTGGGCTTAAAAGGTGAATATCTAGGAGATGGGTACAGTTTCTTCTGGACACATTAATTTGGGGAGACAGTTGTCTATCCTTTAAAGTAATATCACAGTCAATTCCCTTGGTCTTTTATTTTTTTTTCTTTAACAGTGATGTGAAAAAAGTGAGTGTACATGCAAGCAATTTCTAATAGGTAGATTGGAGATACATGATTACAACATTCCCTTAAATTCTGTTACAGTTTCCTTTTCTGGGAAAGAAGAAAACAGAATGATACAATTTTCATATTAGTACAGGTAATTCCATTCAAAGTTCTATAGCCTGATATTGATCATTGGATTAAATATCTAATACTAGTTTTTTTGTTATTCCTTTTCTCTTTTTTAATGTATGTACTTCAGGGAAGTTATGACATGTCTCACTTTCAGTTGCCCCATCTACGAAATGGAGATAAGACAACTATTTTACTTATGTCTCAGAGTTGTAAGGCTCAAACAAGTTAATTTATGAAAAAGCAGTTTATAATTTACAAAGCCTTGAAAACATAAGGTCCTATTTTTGTTAATACTAGATGGATTTAGCCTTTTCTCTATTCTATACATTGCTTTAAGACATTAATCTTATGAAAGATAAATTGGGTGGTGTAAAACTTAAGCTAGTTAGTCCAGCTTTTCAATCCATTTATTTATTGTGAGGAAAGTGATGTTCCATAGAAGATATCTAAGGTCATTGCATTTTATAAAGGTGAGAACACATAATAAATATTAAAGAACCATACAAGATATTTGGAAGTATCTACTAAAACATTTTGTTGTGACTCTGAAATATCCCTTAGCATACTTTGAATAACTAATAGATGTTTTAAGAAAAATACTGATGGTAATGTGAAACTCATTCATGTCTTTGGAAACCTTTGGAGTTCCTAGGGATACATCAATATGATTCTAAAGAAATGTATTCCTTTTCATTAAAAAAAGGAAAGTAATTTATGCACTTTTCAATAAGCCATCATTCTGTAATTAGAATATTTCTTTTTTTTAATTTTAAATATGAAATTTATTGCCAAATTGGTTTCCATACAACACCCAGTGCTCATCCCAACAGGTGCCCTCCTCAATACCCATCACCCACCCTTCCCTCCCTCCCACCCCCCATCAACCCTCAGTTCTTAGTTTTTAAGAGTCTCTTATGCTTTGGCTCTCTCCCACTCTAACCTCTTTTTTTTTTTTCCTTCCCCTCCCCCATGGGCTTCTGTTAAGTTTCTCAGGATCCACATAAGAGTGAAAGCATACGGTATCTGTCTTTCTCTGTATGACTTATTTGACTTAACATAACACTCTCCAGTTCCATCCACGTTGCTACAAGAGGCCATATTTCATTCTTTCTCATTGCCACATAGTATTCCATTGTGTATGTAAACCACAATTTCTTTATCCTTTCATCAGTTGATGGACATTTAGGCTCTTTCCATCATTTGGCTATTGTTGAAAGTGCTTCTCTAAACATTGGGGTACAAGTGCCCCTATGCATCAGCACTCCTGTATCCCTTGAGTAAATTCCTAGCAGTGCTATTGCTGGGTCATAGGGTAGATCTATTTATAATTTTTTTAAGGAACCTCCACACTGTTTTCCAGAGCGGCTGCACCAATTTGCATTCCCACCAAAAGTGCAAGAGGGTTCCCGTTTCTCCACATCCTCTCCAGCATCTATAGTCTCCTGATTTGTTCATTTTAGCCACTCTAACTAGCATGAGGTGATATCTGAGTGTGGTTTTGATTTGTATTTCCCTGATGAGGAGTGACATTGAGCATCTTTTCATGTGCCTGTTGGCCATCTGGATGTCTTCTTTAGAGAAGTGCCTATTCATGTTTTCTGCCCATTCTTCTTCACTGGATTATTTGTTTTTTGGGTGTGGAGTTTGGTGAGCTCTTTATAGATTTTGGATACTAGTCCTTTGTCCGATATGTCATTTGCAAATATCTTTTCCCATTCCATTGCTTACCTTTTAGTTTTGTTGATTGTTTCCTTTGCAGTACAGATGCTTTTTGTCTTCATGAGGTCCCAATAGTTCATTTTTGCTTTTCATTCCCTTGCCTTTGGGGATGTGTCAAGTAAGAAATTGCTGTGGATGAGGTCAGAGAGGTTTTTTTCCTGCTTTCTCCTCTAGGATTTTGATGGTTTCCTGTCACGCATTTAGGTCCTTCATTTTGAGTTTATTTTTGTGAATGGTGTAAGAAAGTGGCCTAGTTTCATCCTTCTGCATGTTGCTGTCCAGTTCTCCCAGCACCATTTGTTAAAGAGACTGTCTTTTTTCCATTGGATATTCTTTCCTGCTTTGTCGAAGATTAGTTGGCCATACGTTTGTGTGTCTAATTCTGGGGTTTCTATTCTATCCATTGGTGTATGTGTCTGTTTTTGTGCCAATACCATGCTGTCTTGATGATGACAGCTTTGTAGTAGAGGCTAAAGTCTGGGATTGTGATGCCTCCTGCTTTGGTCTTCTTCAAAATTACTTTGGCTACTTGGGGCCTTTTGTGGTTCCAAACAAATTTTAGGATTGCTGGTTCTAGCTTCGAGAAGAATGCTGGTGCAATTTTGATTGGGATTGCATTGAATGTGTAGATACCTTTGGGTAGTACTGACATTTTAACAATATTCTTCCAATCCATGAGCACGGAATGTTTTTCCATTTCTTTATATCTTCTTCAATTTCCTTCATAACCTTTCTATAGTTTTCAGCATATAGATATTTTACATCTTTGGTTAGGTTTATTCCTAGGTATTTTATGCTTCTTGGTGCAATTGTGAATGGGATCAGTTTCTTTATTTGTCTTTCTGTTGTTTCATTATTAGTATTTTAATGTATTAAAATAAGTATTACTAATACTTATAATAAGTAATACTATACTAATACTTATACTAATACTATACTAATACTAATACTTACAATAAGTAATACTAATACTAATAAGTATTAGTATTGTATAAGAATACAACTGATTTCTGTACATTGATTTTGTATCCTGCAACTTTGCTGAATTCATGTATCAGTTCTAGCAGACTTTTGGTGGAGTCTATTGGATTTTCTATGTATAATATCATGTCATCTGCAAAAAGTGAAAGCTTAACTTCATCTTTGCCAATTATGATGCCTTTGATTTCCTTTTGTTGTCTTACTGCTGATGCTAGAACTTCCAACACTATGTTAAAACAACAGCGGTAAGAGTGGACATCCCTGTCGTGTTCCTGATCTCAGGGAGAAAGCTCTCATTTTTTTCCCCATTGAGGATGATGTTAGCTGTGGGCTTTTCATAAATGGCTTTGATGATGTTTAAATATGTTCCTTCTATCCCGACTTTCTCGAGGGTTTTTATTAAGAAAGGATGCTGAATTTTGTCAAGTGCTTTTTCTGCATCAATTGACGGGATCATATCGTTCTTATCTTTCCCTTTATTAATGTGATGTATCACATGGATTGATTTGCAAATGTTGAACCAGCCCTGCAGCCCAGGCATGAATTCCACTTGATCTTGGTGAATAATTCCTTTTATAAGCTGTTGAATTCAATTTGTTAGTATCTCATTGAGAATTTTTGCATCCATATTCATCAGGGATATTGGCCTGTAGTTCTCTTTTTTTACAGGGTCTCTGGTTTGGGAATCAAAGTAATACTGGCTTCAGAGAATGGGTCTGGAAGTTTTCCTTCCCTTTCTATTTCTTGGAATAGCTTGAGAAGGATAGGTATTATCTCTGCTTTAAACGTCTGGTAGAACTCCCCTGGGAAGCCATCTGGTCCTGGACTCTTATTTGTTGGGAGATTTTTGATAACGGATTCAATTTCTTCACTGGTTATGGGTCTGTTCAAGTTTTCTATTTCTTCCTGTTTGAGTTTTGGAAGTGTGTGGATACTTAGGAATTTGTCCATTTCTTCCAGGTTGTCCAGTTTGTTGGCATATAATTTTTCATAGTATTCTCTGATAATTGCATGTATTTCTGAGGGATTGGTTGTAATAATTCCATTTTCATTCATGATTTTATCTATTTGGGTCATCTCCCTTTTCTTTTTGAGAAGCCTGGCTAGAGGTTTATCAATTTTGTTTATTTTTTTAAAAAAACAACTCTTGGTTTCATTGATCTGCTCTACAGTTTTTTAGATTCTGTATTGTTTATTTCTGCTCTGATCTTTATTATTTCTCTTCTTCTGCTGGGTTTGGGGTGTCTTTGCTGTTCTGCTTCTAGTTCCTTTAGGTGTGCTGTTAGATTTTGTATTTGGGATTTTTCTTGTTTCTGGAGATAGGCCTGGATTGCAATGTATTTTCCTCTCAGGACTGCCTTCGCTACATCCCAAAGCGTTTGGATTGTTGTATTTTCATTTTCATTTGTTTCCATATATTTTTTAATTTCTTCTCTAATTGCCTGGTTGACCCATTCATTCTTTAGTAGGGTGTTCTTTAACCTCCATGCTTTTGGAGGTTTTCCAGATGTTTTCCTGTGGTTGATTTCAAGCTTCATCTCATTGTGGTCTGAAAGTATGCATGGTATGATCTCAATTCTTGTATACTTATGAAGGGCTGTTTTGTGACCCAGTATGTGATCTATGTTGGAGAATGTTCCATGTGCACTCGAGAAGAAAGTATATTCTGTTGCTTTGGGATGCAGAGTTCTAAATATATCTGTCAAGTCCATCAGATCCAATGTATCATTCAGGGCCCTTGTTTCTTTATTGACCGTGTGTCTAGATGATCTATCCATTTCTGTAAGTGGAGTGTTAAAGTCCCCTGCAATTACCACATTCTTATCAATAAGGTTGCTTATGTTTGTGAGTAATTGTTTTATATATTTGGGGGCTCCTGTATTCGGCGCATAGACATTTATAATTGTTAGCTCTTCCTGATGGATAGACCCTGTGATTATTATATAATGCCCTTCTTCATCTCTTGTTCCAGCCTTTAAAGTCTAGTTTGTCTGATATATGGCTACTCCAGCTTTCTTTTGACTTCCAGTGGCATGATAAATAGTTCTCCATCCCCTCACTCTCAATCTGAAGGTGTCCTCAGGTCTAAAATGAGTCTCTTGTAGACAGCAAATAGATGGGTCTTGTTTTTTTTCTCCATTCTGATACCCTATGTCTTTTGGTTGGTGCATTTAGTCCATTTACATTCAGTGTTATTATAGAAAGATAGGGGTTTAGAGTCATTGTGATGTTTGTTGGTGTCATGCTTATAGTGATGTCTTTGGTAATTTGTGGTTCTTGCAACATTTCACTCACAGAATCCCCCTTAGAATCTCGTGTAGGGCTGTTTTAGTGGTGATGAATTCCTTCAGTTTTTGTTTGTTTGGGAAGACCTTTATCTCTCCTTCTGTTCTGAATGACAGACTTGCTGGGTAAAGGATTCTCGGCTGCATATTTTTTCTTTTCATCACAGTGAAGATTTCCTGCCATTCCTTTCTGGCCTGCCAAGTTTCAGTAGATAGGTCTGCCACTAGTCTTATCGGTCTCCATTTATATGTTAGAGCGTGTTTATCCCTAGCTGCTTTCAGAGTTTTCTCTTTATCCTTGTATTTTGCCAGTTTCACTATGATATGTCGTGCAGATCGATTCAAGTTATGTCTGATGGGTGTTCTCTGTGCCTCTTGGATTTCAATACCTTTTCCTTCCCCAGATCAGGGAAGGTCTCAGCTATGATTTGTTCAAGTACGCCTTCAGCCCCTTTCTCTTTGTCTTCCTCCTCTGGAAGTCCTATGATACGGATATTGTTACATTTGATTGCATCACTTGGTTCTCTAATTCTCCCCTCATACTCCTGGATTTTTTTTATCTCTCTTTTTCTCAGCTTCCTCTTTTTCCATAATTTTATCTTCTAATTCACCTATTATCTCCTCTGCCTCTTCAATCCGAGCTGTGGTCTCCTCCATTTTTTTTTGCACCTCATTTATAGCATTTTTTAGCTCCTCATGACTATTTCTTAGTCCCTTGATCTCTGTAGCAATAGATTCTCTACTGTCCTCTATACTTTTTTCAAGACCAGCAATTAATTTTATGACTATTATTCTAAATTCTTGTTCCATTATATTGGTTAAATCGTTTTTGATCAATTTGTTATCTGTTGCTACTTCCTGGAGTTTCTTTTGAGGAGAATTTTTCTGTTTCGTCATTTTGCATGGTCCCTGTGGTGGTGTGGAACTGCAGGGCACTTCCCCTCTGCTGTCTGGAGTAACTTGTGTTGGCGGCCAGGGCCGTAGTCAGACCAGATGTCTGCCCCCAGCCCACTGCTGGGGCCATAGTCAGACTCATGTGTACTTTATCTTCCCCTCTCCCAGGGGCAGGACTCACTGTGGAGTTCTGTGGCCCCTGTTGGGCTACTTGCACACTGCCAGGCTTGTGGTGCTGCTTTGATGGGATCTGGCATATTAGCCAGGGTGGATCTGCAAGGTGCACAGGGGCAGGAGGGGCAGGTTCAGCTTACTTTGCCATGGGTGGTTCCCTGCGGGAGGGGCCCTGCAGCACTGGGAGGGAGGCAGACCCGTTGGAGATATGGATCCTCAGAAGCACAGCATTGGGTGTTTGCACGGTGCAAGCAAGTTTGGTGATGGGAACTGGTTCTCTTTGGGATTTCGGCTGGGGGATGGGAGAGGGAGATGGCGCTGGCCAGTGCCTTTGTTCCCCACTGAGCTGAGCTCTGTCTTCTGGGGCTCAACAACTCTCCCTCCTGGTGTCCTCTCGCCCTCCCGCTCTCTGAGCATAGCTGTTGTCTTTAACCTTCCAGATGTTAAGTCCTGCTGGCTGTCAGAACTCACACAGTCCAGCCCCTCTGCTTTTGCATGCCAGACTTGGGAGCTTTGCCTTGCAGGGCGGGCTGCCCCTCCACCACCCTGGCTCACTCCCCTGAGTCCGTGTAGTGCGCACCACCTCTCCGCCCTACCTACCCTCTTCTGTGGGCCTCTTGTCTATGCTTGGCTCCAGAGAGTCCATTCTGCTAGTCTTCTGGTGGTTTTCTGGGTAATTTAGGCAGATAAGTGTGGAATCTAAGTGATCAGCAGGACAAGGTGTGGCCCAGCGTCCTCCTATACCGCCGTCTTCTTACTTCATCTCCTAGAATATTTCATTGTTGTCCCAAGGTAAGGTTAATAGGGATGTGGCATACAGAAAAAGAAAAGGCAACAGTGACCAGTCACCCACTTATACATGATGCCACATGTAAGTGTGAGTTTAGTGGGACAAGTTCAGGTTTTTCACTGCTTACAATGAGGAGGACATCAAAGTTTGACAGAAAAGATCTATTGGATTTTCTGTGATCAAAAAGTCTTCCTTACCACCCTCCACAAATAGGTATCAATGATATATTAGTGCAAATGCCATTATTTAGTTATTGCTAAATTGCAAGTAATGAGAAATTTGACCAATGTAGCATCCAAAGAAGGGATTCTAAGAGTGGAAGCATCTCTTTCCAAAGGGAAAAATTGTGACCCAAGTGAATTCAGAAAAGCTTTAACCTCAAGCAGGTGACAATTTAATTGTACACTATGGACACTGAGGAGATGAAACTTTGAAAGAACTGTTAATGGCCATCCATTTTAGATCCCTGCCTCTTAACCATAAAGTATTATAGTATTATGCCAGTACTAAATATAAGGCAGTTTATCTAAACTAAGATGTGGTTAGAGTCTCAAGGCTACAAATTAAGTGGTGAAATGTAAAGTGATGAAGAAATCAGCCCAGTGATGTTTAGAAAGAATCTGAATTCAGTAGTTGGAGAAATGTAGTAATCAACCAAGGAGCATTTCAGTATTCCCTCCCCTGGGCAAACACCCCCTGCCCCCTCCTTCCCACCATCCTAATGTTCTACTGGTTACTTACCAGGAGGTCTGTACATGGATGTTATTTGTTTCCTTTCACATAGTCTTTTGAAGTTTACTTACATATGACCTACACAATTCTAACCTCTCTTGTCCTGCTGAGTATTCAGAAGCTGCTCTCCTGGTCTGAGTCTTAGTAGAGATTCCATCCACTACTGGTCACAACATAAAGTATTGGAATGAGTCTTTTACCAACTTACTGTATGAAATGAAATCTGTGATTTCGGTGTGTTAAGGGTTGGCATTTAGGATTGGCATGTGATGGGTCAGAGCCTCTGACTAGAATAATTGATCTCTCCTTCCTTCCTATAATGCAATTTTCTTAAAGTTTATTTATTTAGTTTGAGAGAGAGCATGATTGTGGGAGGAGCAGAGAGAGAGGGAGACAGTACCAAGTAGGCTCTGTGCTGTCAGTGTGGAGTCCCATGCTGGGCTCGATCTCACAAACCATGAGATCATGACCTGAGCCAAAATCAAGAGTCAGAGGTTTAACTGACTGAGCCATCCAGCTACCCAGCAATTTCATTTTTTAAAAGATGACAGTATAGTTTATTATTTTAATAGCTTTATTGAAGTATAACCGATATACAAAAAAACTGCATGTATTTAATGTATATAATTTGATAAGCTTGGATATATGCATACACCCATGATACCATCATCACACTCAGAGTGATTGACATATCCATCACTTCTAAATTTCCCATCCCCCTGCTTTGTGGTTATAAAAAACACTTAATCGATATGTCCTCTTTGTATGCAATTTATTTTCTTAATAAAGTCTTTTATATTGGAATAATTGCAAATTTACAGAAAAGTTGCAAAGATAGTACAGACAGTGCCCACATACTTTTCACTTAGTCTCCCTAATGTTAACATCTTACATAACTACCTATGTCACATTTGTCAATACTAAGAAATTAACATCAATGTATCTCTGTTAATGAACTGTAGTTTACAAACCCAATTCATGATTCACCAGTTTTTTTCATTAATGTATTTTCCTCTTTGAGGATCAGAGGGATGCTTTTAAAACTTAAGTTGCATGATGTGTTTCCCCTGCTCAAAATTCATCAGTGCGTCAAAGTAAAAGCCAACATCACACAGTGGACTACAACGTACTACATCACCTTTTCTTCCACAGCCACTTACCTTTCTGGTCTGCTCAACTCTTCTGCTTCCAACCCCTCTTGGTCCCCATGATGCATATACAGCTAATCTTGCTACTATTCTCTGAATATACCAGGTACACTCCTGCCTCAGGCCTTTGCGTTGATGCTTCGCCTTGCCTGTGGCACTCTTCCTCAGAAATGTGTCTGGCTAACTCTGTCATCTCCTTCAAGTCTTGCTCAAATGGTACTTTATCAGTGATGCCCACCCCCAACTTCCAGTCCTTCCCTATCCTGCATTCCCCATTCCTCTTTTTTAAATTTAAATAAACATTTTATTTTCAAATAGGTTTATATTTACAAAAAAAAGTTGTAAAAACAGTACAGACAGTTCCCGTATACCCCACACCCAGTTTCCTCTATCCTTAACATCTTATATTACTATGGTATACCAGTTACAACTGAGAAACCAACATTAGTAAACTCCATACTTTATTTGGATTTTATTAGTTTTTTCTTAACATTCTTTGCCTCTTCCAGGATCACATCAATGACACTACATTACATTCAGTCATGTCTCCTTAGTCTTCTCTGATATATGACAGTTCCTCAGACTTTATTTTCTATGTCCTTGGCAGAATTGAGAAATTCTTGCCAGATATTTTGTATTGACTCTCAGATTGGGCTTGTCTGATACTTTTCTCATGGTCAGATGGGGATTATGGGTTTAGGGGAGAAAAACCACAGAGGTAAAGTGCCATTTTCATTACATCATATCAAAGGAATATACTGTTAAGATGACTTATCACTATTGATGGTGACCTTAATCCACTGGCTGAGGTGGTATTTGTAAGGTTTTTATACTGTACAGTTACTCATTTACCTTTTTTGTCACACTGCACTCTTTGGAAGGAAGTCATCATGTGCAGCCCACACTTAAGGAGTACAGAGTTATATTCCACCTCCTTGAGGGCAGAATAACTATATGTAAATTATTTAGAATTCTACATGGGAGATTTGTCTATTCTCCTCCACTTACTCATCTATTCAAGCATTTAGTTCTATCAGTATGGACTTAAGGAAAGTTATTTTATATTTTAGGTTACAATCCAGTGCTACTTTGTTTCTTTTTTTGCTCCAGTTTTTCCAGCTTTGGCCATTGGGAGCTCTTTTTTCTTAGCTCCTGTGTCATGCCCAATACTTTGGTTTTATAAACACTCCCTTATCTTCTGGTGCTAAAAGACACTTCAGGTTCATCTTGTATATTTTCTCCCTCTGCCCTAACATCAGCCATTTCTTCAAGAAGTCCTTGTTCTTTTTATTGGAGAATGGTATTAGAAACCAAGATCTGGATGCTGATTATGTTCATTGCTGCTGAGATGTAATTGCCTCTTGGCCCTCTCAGTGAACAAAACTAAGGATATATGTATTTTTTTTCTTCAGTGTTTTGTAGTTTTTCATATATAGATCTTGTACATATTTTGTTACTTTTATACTTAAGTACTTCTTTTGGGGGGATTATTTTAAATTATACATTTTTTAATTTCAAATTCCATTTGTTTATTGCTTTTGGGGAAGCTATAGACTTTTGCATATTTACCTTGTATCCTGGCCCTTCCTAAGCTTGGATATTCATTCCAGAGTTTTTGTTTTGTTTTGTTTTGCTGCTTTTTGTTTCTCTCTTTGCTTTTGGTTTGTAGGTTCTTTGAGGTTTTCTTAGATGTTTACCTCATCTACAAATAAAGGCAGTTTTATTTCTTCCTCTCTGCTTTGTATAGCTTTTAGTGATTTCTCTTTGCCTTATTTCACTAGTTGAGTATTTCCAGTAAAATGTTGAGTAAGAGTGGTAAAGGGAGAAAAGCATTTAGTCTGTCATTTTTAAGTATAATCTTAGCTGTAAGTTTTTCATACCTGTCCTTTGTTGGGTTAAGAAAATTTCCTTCCACTCCTAGGTTTTTGAAAATTTTTATTATGAATGCTTATTGCATGTTATTTAATACTTTTCTTCATCTATTGATATGACCATGTGATATCTTTTATTACCTTGTTAGTGTGGTCACATAAATTGATTGACTTATGAAAGTTAAACCAGCATTGCCTCCTGGGATGAACCCTACTAGGCCATGGTACATAATACCTTCTATACCTTAAGTTTAATTTACTAATATTTTATTGAAGATTTCTAATCTAGATTCATAGGATATAATTGCTGTTTTCGCGCATATCTTTTTCTAGTTTTATGTTATTTCTGGCCTCAGAAAGTACATTGCAAAGTGCCATCCTTTTTACTTGCTGGAAAAGATTCTGTAGTTTTGGAATTATTTATTTCTCAAATGTTTGGTATAGTTCACAAGTTAAATCACCTTGGCCTGGTATTTTTCTTTGGAAGATTTTTAGTTACTAATTCAATTTGTTTGACAGACAAGTTTATTTAGATTATCTTTTTCTCTTTACATGAATGTTGGTTGTTTGTGTCTTTCAAGGAATTGGTCTGTTGTTTCATCTAAGTTACTGGATTTATGGGCATAGGGTTGTTCATAGTATTCTTTTATTATCCTTTTAATGGTTTGGGATCAGTAGTGATTGCCTTTTTAAAATTATTTTGCATATAGAGGGAGCACAAGTGGGAGGAGGGGGGGCAGAGAGAGAATTTTAAGCAGGCTCCATGCTCAGTGCAGAGCCTGACACAGGGCTCGATCCCACGACCCTGGGATCATGACCTGAGCCAAAATCCAGAGTCAGATGCTCAACTGACTGAGCCACCTGGGTGCCCCAATGACCTTTCTTTTATTAGATATTGAAGCTTTGTATATTTGCTCTTTTTAATTTTCTTTGGTTGGCCTTAGTTGCTAGACTTTTATAAATTCTGTTGGTCTTTTCTCTGACTGCTTTACAAGTTTTGTCTTTGTCTTTAGTTTTTGCAGTTTGTATATAATAATGGTAGGGGAATGTGTGGGGGAAGAGTACATATCCTCTTTTGTATTCTCTGAACCTCTTTGATCTTCAGTTTGGTGTCGGTCACTAATTTTAGAAAATTTTCAGCTATTATCACGTCAAATATTTATTCTGCTCCATTCTCTCTCCTTCTAATGTTACAGTTTTGCATATGTTACACTCTTTCATATAGTCCTACAATTCTTAGGTGCCTGTTCTTTTCTCATATTTTTTTCTCTTTTTATTTCAGTTTAGAAAAAAATTTATTGACCTATCTTCAAGATCACTGATTCCATCCTCAGCCTTGTCAAAGTTTAACCTGAGAAATTCCTAGAAGGAATTTTTCTTTTCTGTTACTATGGTGTTTTTGTTTCTATAATTTACTTTTGGTACTTTCTCATGGTTACTGTCTTTCTGTAGATATCTGGTTTTGCCTGATATCTACCCTTTCATTAGAGCCTTAACGTATTAATCATGGTTATTTTAAATTTTCTGATAATTCCACCATTAGTGTCATATCTGAATCTGGTTCTGCCGATTGCTTTGTGTCTTCAGACTGTTTTTTGTTTGTTTTTGCCTTTGTCATGTCTTATGATATTTTGCTGGAAGTCAGATATGTGGTATAGTGTGTTAAATACTGAGTTAAATAGACCTTCAGTGGGAGGATTTATTTTAATCCGGCCAGTAGTTGGGTTCTGTTTGGTGTTTGTTGTAGTTATGGGTACCAGAGGTTTCAAATTCCTCCAGCATCCTCTCTGTCCAGCTCCCCTTTTGCCTTAAGGGTTTCCCTTTGTACTGCTCTTCAGAGAGAGTCTGTCTCTGTTGTCCCAGGCATAATCCACTATTACTGTTCCTGGAGACCTTATTATGGTATTGGTGGGGTGTAGGCAAGGAGAAGCTTCGTCTAATCATCTGATTAAATTCTAGTTTGGGCATGTGCTATGGGTCGATACCTAGGGCAAGTGGCTTTCACAAGTGTTGCTGTCTCTTCTTTAGACATAGAACTTTTTCATCCCATGCCCTCTAATCCTTTGCTTACTCCAGGACACTTCTTGTCCTTCAGTATCCCCAGTCTCTGTAATTGAGATCCTGTCCCCTATACATTTAATGTTTGAATTTTTTCTTTATGTGACACAGGGAGGCTGTGGCAAAGCACAGCTCCCTTCACCCATCTTTAATTGACTTTCCCTGATGCCAGCTGTCAATGTCAGACCTCTTGGAGATGAAACCTTTTGTTCCCTAAGAGAGAAGGGTCTGGGTGGATTTCACAATGGCTACTCTTTTTCTACGCCGGCTAGAGTCATGTGGTGGAGGGGAGTTTTCTCAGGAATCTTGATTATCTTGAGAGCCTGGTTGGCTTCTGGAAGAAAAACCTATAAACGTGTGGGTCCCTCCCCATGACTTGGGCTTTCGTGAGCTTCTCACTCTCATGATGGTCTATGCTGAGTCTCCAGGAGTTCATCAAAATTTCTAGTTTATTGTATCTTTCTGTCCACTGGCCTCTGCTCCAGATAATTATATGACTGAGTTGCTTCCCTGGAGGAGCCCATCTCTTTAGATTTGGGGAAGGTAGTTTGGTCTGCAATCTCAGTTCTCTGATGTGTTGAAGAAAAGTTGTTGATAGCTTGTCCAGCTTTTTCTTATTGTAAGGATGGGAATTATGACTTCTAAGCTCTTCATATGTCTGAGTTGAAACCAAAGTTTTGCAATGAAGTTTTAATAAATGATGGCATCTTATTTTTAAATTATTAATCCATGATTACTTGTCTCCTAATTCAGATTCTACTATCTTCTAAGATTCAAACATTCATTATTCCAATCCCCAGTATAGAACATCCATTAAATATTTACCTATCATCAAACTAGTTATTATTATTTGAGAATTGAGATGGATTTAGAGATTATTTCCTCATCCCTTTCATGTTAGATTATTTTCCCCATCCCTTTCATGTTAGAGATTTTCAAATTGATTTGGCTGTATCACCCACTAAAGGTCTTTCAGAGTACATGACATAGGTGAAGGTCTCACTTACTGCCTGGTTTCTTTACTGTATGGATGATAAAAAAACACATTACCTGCCATCACATTTATTCCCAGAAGTTGTCATTCTAAACATATTTATCTTTAACTGCTTTATCAGCCTTCTGTTGTACATAGTAATCATTTTAATAATGATATCTTCAGATAAAAACACTTTTCTATATGTTATAGTTTTTTTTTATTTTTATAATCCAGTTGTATGGAATGATTATTTTCAGTGAGGTTTGAATTCCTACTGGAGTTTACAGAAGGTAAATGTTTTGTCCAAACACAGGGGGCTGAAACAGAGGAAAACATCAGGACTAAAACTCAGTTCTTACAGTTTTAACCTGCATACAGGCTCTTTTCCACTTGAGAAACCAGCTGCCTTTAGCATGATGCTGACAATCTGATGTAACTGCCTGCACTATTCTTAGTACAAAAGAATGCACACCTGCCTCTTGGCTTCACAGAGTGTGCTTCCCAGAGCAACCTCCTGTACAAAATGAGTGCTCAAAATTGTGGTCCATTGATCAATTGCACCTTTCATATGCTGTTACTTTTAAAGACTGCATTGGGAAACGCAACAGGAACAAGAGGGAACATATTTTGTAATATTTAATATTATTGGACTTTCTTGGAGTAATAGGTGAATATTTATTGGAATTAACTATGTGTGCTAAGCTTTTTTGTTTCACAGTTTGGACATAATTACATTTCCTTTTTTGTTCTTACAGTATTTGCTTTGCTACTATGTTTGTTGTCTCTATTTTGAATTGTGGTTAATTGTGCACAGTCATTTTCTAGGACTGGAAACACTTTAAAAAGTATATCATGTCATATTCATCTTTGTTTCTAGGGCTTAATAAAAAAGGCTTATCAGCATGAGTATTTGCTAGTGCTGCGGCTTTGGGGAAAAATGTATTGTTTGTATTATATTTAGTAGATTTTATTAGGTTCTAATTCTCAAAAAGATGTTTCCAACATTGCAAGACCCTTTCAGCCTTAAATGCTCCAGTTAATTTCTGCTTGGGTAAATTCGGATGCAGTAGAGAAAAAAAAGTATAGAAATCTTAAAAGTCCTGTTTCCTGCATACCCAGCCCAAAGACTTAAGGGAATTAGGGTAAATTCACCAAAGCATATATTCAAAGAACGCTGGTTGGGTTCTTTCTTCTGCTTTAAGATTTTGTTTTTCTTTTTCCAGCTCAGACTATACCTTCCCTTATCTGCTCTCATCTGATAAAATACAGTGACTAAGTAGTCTTAATTAATCTTATACTCTCCTTCTCCCCCAAAATATGTGACCACTTTTAACTTCGCACTTTACCTATACGGAGTGGGCTATTGTAGAACTGAAGTTTTCATACTGATTCAGTGGGGAAGAGCACCTGGAAATCACAGTGCTATCTGCAGAACAGCATGGCATATTCTTCTACTAAATTCCATTATAGGAATTGAAATAATTTCACTTTCTTAAAATATTACTTTGTTGTGTTGGGATTATTACTGATGATGATGAGACTATACAAAATGCTTGGCTAGCTAAAATGTAACATGGAAAATTCTGGTGGGCTGAAGTTAAGCTTGGGAGCCGTGTGGGTCTCTTGGAATGCCCAGGAAAGCATAACTGCCCTGAGTGTGGAATTAATTCCCTGGGGCCTGCCCTCCCAGGTGTTTCTCCAGTCCTTGGGAACTCCCTTATCTATACATTGTATACAAAGTTTAGTAAAACAATAGGACACAGGACTCTTGCTGTGTATCTCTGATTTGATTAGTCTCTTGTGATTGTTGACCTTTAAGTCATGCACCCTTTGTTTTTGCATGCCTGAACTGTTATACACCCTCTGTACACAACAAGCCAACTGAGATTTATGATTGGCCTGACACTCCAATAAATGAGAGTACCGGTGAGGGTCTTCTGCGAATGTTGTCCCCCATGCCCTCTCCTCTCTTTCTTAGCCAAGTGTTGAGTAATCTTTCATCCACTGGCACAGGGTTTACTCCCCATTCCCGGCAACTTTCCATACATAGCACATGGTAAAAAGTGTTACTGTATATATTTGAAAAAATTTTTATTTTTCCAAAGTTTTGCCATTGATATACATTCATTATTATTTTTTTTTCCATTTTCCACCTATCTTTGTAGTATGTTGCACATTTCAACCACACTTTATGAGGGAGTATAATTACTTGAATTGCCCCATCTACTAGTCATCCAAATCTCATTTTAGGAATCTTTATGTACAGTTTTTTAACTCAATGTTTATTTATCCCTGCAGAGTGAAGTTATATACACAAACGTACACACACACCAAACTATACAACTTTACATGAATGTGAACGATATCTGTTCTTACAAGGACTTTTAAAAAAGGTTTTGTTTTGTTTTTGTTTTTATTTTAGAGAGAGAGCACAAGCAGGGGAGAGGGGCAGAGGGAGCGAGAGAGAGAATCTTAAGCAGGCTCCATGCTCAGCTCAGAGCCTTACATGAGGTTAAATCCCATGACCCTGGGATCATGACCTGAGCCAAAATCAAGAGTCAAACACTCAACCAACTGAACCACCCAGGCACCCTTCTTAAAAGGATTTTTGATGCACTTTTTTCTTTTGATTTTTGTTTGCTTTTCCTTTCCTTTCCTTTCTTACCTTCATGTATTCTCCCAGAAAGTAATCCATATTAATAACTTTGAATCCATTATTTTTATCCACACTCACCTTAGCATATATTAGCGCATGCTCGCCCCCTCTCTCTCTCTCTCTTTCTCTCTTTAATTTCTATGGGAAAGTTTTCCAGAAGCCGGCCAAAATTAGTGGAATTTTAACTTTTAATATACTGTATGGGTTGAATTGTATCCTCTAAAAAATACGCTGAATTCATAACCTGTCTTTGCAGATGTAATCAAAATAAGATGAAGTCATAGTGGATTAGTGGTGGGCCCTCTTGCAATGACTTCTATCCTTATAAGAAGAGGAACATTTATACAGACACAGAGAGGAGGCCGTGTGAAGACGGAGGAAGAAATTGGAGTGACCCACCAACAAGCCAAGGAACATCAGGGTTTGCCAGCAACCACTTGAAGCGAGGAGGTCTTATGAGGCCCTGTAGATACCTTGATTTCAGACTTGGAGCCTCCAGAACGGTGAGACAATACATTTCTCTTGTTTTAAGTCTGTTTATATTGTTTGTAGGACTTTATTATAGCAAACCTAGGAAACTAACACATCTTTCAAGAGTAGTTTCCCTAAAGACAGGTGTTTCTATTTCCTAATTTATAATGGCCGTTGTTTCAGTGACTGTCATTTAGTATATTTTGTTGGTTTTTGGTAAGAAGCTTACCATAAGTAGTTTTCTTTTATTCCTGTTTTATGTGGTACTTTTATTAATAAGGCTATGAGTTTTATCAAATGATTACCATTTATTGATATTATCATGAGGTTTTCCTACCTTACTTTTAATGGAATGGATTCTGTTAGTATCTTTGATGATAATTTCCCCATCCTTACATTTAGAATAAGCCCTAACTGGACATAATGTGTTATTCTTCTGCCTTTATTTCCTAATATTTTATTTTGAATGCTTCATCTCTATTCATAAGTGACATTGGGCTATGCTATTAACTGTTGTTATCAGGTCTAGCATTAACATCTTGTTGGCTTCATAAAATGCATTAGAGAGCTTTTCATCTTTTTCTATTCACCTGGAATACTTGGGATCACATTAAAATTAACTTTTACCCCCTTAATACCATATAGAAATCACCTGTGAACCACTCTGGTTCTTGTGACTTTTTTAAAAAAAATGGTCATTTGAAAATATTTAAACTTTTACTAAAGTACGAAGTATTATATTATGAACCTCTTCATACCCACACCCAGCTTTATCTCACGTTGGAGTTTTGCTTGGGAGGGAAATTGAAGCACCAAGTGATGATTTGTGATTTTTAAAATAAATGTTACAATACCAGTGGATTTCAATTCCTTTCCCAAAGCTAGATATTTTACCCAAGTTATAAAGTTGAAATAATCTGTTACTTCTCCACTTGTCTTCCCAAGTAAGTTCATCAAACATTAATTGAGAGTAGTAGAATGCTACACCATGCCTTCAGCGGGTGTGGACTGAAGGCTTGAATTGGGCTAAGGTACTGGCTCCCTAAGTTACTAATGATTGAGTCTCAGTTTCCTCATCTGTAAAGTGGAGAAAGTAGTGCCTGCTTTGTGGGATGGTGGTGAGGATTAGGGGAGATAGTACATACAAGACACAGAAGGAGGTTGCTGAGGGTTACCATACACATAACCGCTTTAGGACTGAGGCACTCATTTTTAAAGCTGCTGGGAGTTGGCTGCCAATGGCTCACAGATGAGACCTTCTTTGGGACTTGCCCTCACATGAAGGGACTGCATTGAACAAGGTTGTGCCCCATATTGAGGGCCAGCACAAGGCCAAACATTGTTCAGTTTTGTCTGCTCCTCTTGCCTTGAACCAGGACAACTCTTAAGGGCTGTCCACCTTCCAAGCTCCCTGTGGCATTGGCTGTGGCCTTTGTGTAGCTGCTATGCTCAAATTCTCTTGTTGCTCAGTCCTGTTTCCCTCAGCCTCTCACAGGAGTTGGTAACAAGAGATGCTCTGGTAAAACTACTGCATACAACTTCTGCCTCAGTGTGTTTCTGAGGGAGTATAGCCTAAGATGATACTTAAAACAGGGTCTGGTAAATATTCAATAAGTGCTGTTACTATGAACTACTGTTAAAATTATCATAGATCTCAGATAATGCTGAGCCTTTCCTGCTTACCTCAGAGTCTGCCCAATTGTACACTGGTGGGGTTCACTCTCTCTCTCTCCACTGAAATCGCATTCACTTCAACCTAGTGCTTTGTGCTCTCTGAACAGAGTAATGATGTAAGAAGTTTTACAGCTGCTAACAGAGAGGATTTTTCCACCTGAGCAGAATAATGGCGATTATTACATAACATCATTACATATTTACCAAGAAGGAGTAGAATTGGGCATTTGTGTTTTGTAATCCAGCACTATGTTGGTACAAGCCAGTCAGCAAAACTCATTGATACCAAAAGGAAAGAAATAATATGGAGTTAAAGTATTGAGAAAATATTGACTAACATCTTCTACAATTCTTATTTAGTCATGAACCTCCTCAGTCTGGCCTACATCGAAATCTGTGTGTGCGTGTGTTACATTGCCCTTTGTGAGTTAAGTGCAGACTATTTGAAACACATAAGCAGATATATTTCATTCAACATATGTACATCAAGGAAGTGAATAAGTCAATTATGTGGCTATTGTAGATAATTGAAGATGGTGATGGTGCCTAAATTTGGTTTGGGGGAGGGATTGGAATATTTTTTAGCAATTGACCTTTTTTCCCCCAAACTGTCTACAGAGCAGATTTAACATCTGTCCCAAAATACTCTCAACAATAATTTACAGAAGGATCAGAAAAACCTGACTGGCTAACAAATTGACATCAACATGACTCTTTATTATTATTATCATATTTAAGCTTTTAATTTAAACTCATCAGCATTAAGCTATGTGGTCCAATTATTCCATGGGCAGTGTTCAGAGTGTCTTTTGTCTATAGCACTTCTTTGTACTGAAAGGAGAACTTAGAAAACACATGAGAGCATTTTTCTTAAATCCTATTGAAAGCTCATTATTAAAGTTTGTTTGTCTATTCCTCACGCTTGTGCTGGAATTTTTTTTAAACGTTTATTTATTATTCAGAGACAGAGAGACACAAAGCCTGAGCAGGGGAGGGGTAGAGAGAGGGGGAGACAGAGAATCTGAAATAGGCTCCAGGCTCTGAGCTGTCAGCACAGAGCCGGACACGGGGCTCGAACTCATGAACTGTGAGATCATGACCTGAGCCAAAGTCGGTCGCTTAACCAACTGAGCCACCCAGGCGCCCCAAGCTTGTGCTGGAATTTAATGGTTTAATTATGTTACTGATCAATTAAATCCATATTAATATTCGTTTCAAAAATCCCTAGAATTCTTGGCAATGCTGAGAGAACAAGTGTGACTGATAGGGCAAAGAGGTTATATACTGACCCCAGGAAACATAATATTTGCATTTTGTATTGAGCATTTCAAGGAGAAAAAAAAAAGGTAATGCCTTTAATTATCTAAACTAGATGTGTATAGATGATGAGACAAATGGAGAACAGGTTCTCTAATCTCTACCAGAACCCTGGATGATATAAAATATGAGGTTCCCAGGTTAAGGATACTGCCAAAAACCCCACAAATTTATTATCTTTTTGCAGCCAATTTAATAATAAAAGCATTCTGATTTTTAAGAAGCCCACAAAACTTTTCAGTAATAATTCAGTATAGGTCATGCAAATTACAATGTAAGACAAGATGATAAACATTATGTCTCACTTTTGAGACACATTCACATTTCCAAGGGGGGAAAAGAGTTGGATAAATTATTTCAAAACTCTCTCCTGGTCCCTAAAGCAGCAGTTTTATTTCATGAAGAGTGTGGGTGGGCCCTGGAGACAAAACAGACAAAATCTATCGCCATTGATAGATTTGCTTGACATTTGATGTTACAGTCATGCTCCAACTTGAGCACCTTCAAATAAAAAGTAAGGAGTCAAGAGGAGGGAATTATAAAAAAATTTGGAACTGAAATAATAGTGGCTTTAGACTGTTTTGCAAATATAATTTCAAGGCCAGGAAGTTCTTTAAAGGATACTATGACATGCGCCAAACTGGAAATTGAAGAGTCAAATATCATGTCCTCTGTGCATCCTGTATGTTCTTTGAAACCAGAGCTATAAAACTAGTGAACTGCCATCTCAGGAGTAGAACAGAAAGGTAAAGCATATTCAGAATCCTCCCAAGGACAGTTCAAAATTTACCTTCAGATTTTTTTCTAGGTACATATTTTCCTGCAGGATTGTGGTCATATTTTTTAAAATTTTATTTATTAGGATCTGAAATGGCTTTAATAATAATTGTGGTACATGTTATTCTAAAAAATCTGGATGGGCCCTACTAAGAATGATGAACAGATTATGATTACAAGTCAGCAAATATTCTGAAATCACTTGTTATAAACAGGGAGGAAGTAAAAATCTAATATTTATGGAGCATCTCTGCTGGGCCTTTCCTAAGACATTCTATATATACCATATCTATTATTCCTCACAGAAACCCATGGGGGCCTGTATACAGTTCCTAATTTTGACAACTGAGAAAAATGAAGTTTACAGAGTCACAAGTTGAGAAGCAGGAATCACTTTTAGTGTGATATGAGTACCCCTCACCTTCCTCAAAGAATCTATAGATGTATTGCAGAGAAGAGACAGATATTCAAAATAAGAAATTACCTATGTCAAAGTGAACATTTTATTGACAGTGCTTGACATATCATCTGGCATACAGTCTTTATACTGTATTTGAGAGAAATAGGAATTCACAAAGAACTATTCTGGTGTTCAGCAAAGATACAGTGGACAAAGTGGGACTCAGATTCAACATTGGTCCTTGAAATCATAGTAGAATTTAAGCAGAAAGGATGTGAGAGGCATTGCCAGTGGTGGGATTCTCATGTGCAAAGGCCCATAGGTGGATAATCAAAGGTGGTTTAGGCAGAAAATGCTTGACCACTGTGATTGTAAGGGTTTAGTCGGAGGAAAAGCTAAGAACATGAACATGAGAGAGAGATCATGGGCATGAGAGAGGAGACAGTGTGGGTGATGTCAGTAAAAATTTTATAAATCAGATATTTTTTCTGTAGATTTAAGATTGAGAGATTTTTTTAAATGGTTGTTGTGTTATACATCTAATTAAACTCATTCCATTTTATTTTTATTAGTTACATATTACCACTCTAGCAAATTACCATGAACCCTGGTATTGTAACACAATCTATAATCATTCACTTCTGAAGGTTAGAAGTTCAAAATGATTCTCACAAAGCTATAATTAAGGTGTTGGTAGAGTTGTGTTCCTTCTGGAAGGCAGGAGATAATTTATTTTCTTGTCTTTTCCAGACTCTAGAGGTTTTCTGAATCCTTCAGCAATCATACTCTGACCTCTGCTTCCTTCATCACATTTTCTTTTCTGACCGACTCTCTTGCCTCCTTCTTTCTCTTACAAGGACCCTTGTGATTGCATTGGGCCCACCCAGATAACCCAAGATAATCTCCCCATCTCAAGATCCTTAATCATATCTGTAAGTCCCTTTTGCTATATAAGTAAGACAACATATTCACAGGTTTCTGGAATTAGGACGTGGACATCCTTGGGTGACCATTATTTTGCCTACTACACCATCACATGGCAAAAACACCACTACTTTAGATCCATCCATCCATCCCTCCATCCATCCATTGTCCATCCATTCTAAATGAGGAAACACAGCATGTGAGTAGATATGAATTGATTTTTCCTGTCTCTGCTTTGACTGTGCCGCTCAGAGCATCCATTAAACCCTCTGAGCCTCAATACTATTGTTTGAAAAACTGAAGTATTTTACCCATCTCTGAGTCCTCTTGTGGAGATTAATGAGATAATGTAGGTGAAAATATATGGAGCGGTACCTATTACAAGCCATTAACTAAAACTAGTAGTAGTAGTAGTAGTAGTAGTAGTAATACCATTCTGTGGGGGTGCCAAAAAATTTTAAAATATTAGTTATACTAAGCCACATAATATGGGCCTGATTGAACAATCATTACTAATTCAAAGGGAATTAATCTGATACACCTGAAACTAATATAACACTGTATGTTAACTACACTGGAATTAAAGTAAAAAGAGAATTAATTGGAAATAAAATAAAACCATTGTTGAGAACAATAGGGTCTTTTTATTCAAGTTTCATATCAATTCTATCTTGAGGTCATATCACTGATGAAGGTTCTCAAATTTCTTTTTAGTATTTTTGTGACAGAGAGTGGACCTAGATATTTCCAGAATTATATTAGATCATCAGAAATTCAGATTGATCCTGGCATTTGTATACTCAATGTCAGTCTTCTAAGGATGTCTTTGAGTGAATACATGTTGCTTTCAGTTCGGGCACATCCTCTTAAAATTATATCACATCAAGGGTTAAGGGGTTTGGTAGCTTAGCATATCCTGAGGCTTGAATTCAAAGACAGTCACAGATACAACATGATTCATACTCATAAATCCTTCAATATCTTCAAAAATTCTAACATAACTCCCACAAGATAGTTCTAGGATTCTTTAGAATAGGTGATTTCTTTGATCTCAAGGCAGTTTGATAATGGGAAATAAACGTAGTCTCCAGATGTCATCTCCATCCACATGTCCAATTTGCATCTATATACTTGCACTTCTGTGAATAAATAAGCATTCTCTCTTTTATTCCTGTATATTCTTTAAAACTTGAAGTTTTAAAAGTTCATTGTGTCCCACTATCTTATATCAGCAAGAAAGAAAAATCTTATAAGCCACAGGGGGTTCAACAAATTGGATCTTTCCGAAGTCCTTGATTTCCCCCAAAGACTGGTTTACTAAGTACCTTAGTAAAGCTTTTTACCTTAACATTTGACTGCATTAAATAAGCAAAATACTCATACTCTGTCACAACATATTTAAAAAAAAAATTTTTTTTAACGTTTATTTATTTTTGAGACAGAGAGAGACAGAGCATGAACGGGGGAGGAGCAGAAAGAGAGGGAGACACAGAATCGGAAGCAGGCTCCAGGCTCTGGGCCATCAGCCCAGAGCCCGATGCGGGGCTCGAACTCACGGACTGTGAGATCGTGACCTGAGCGGAAGTCAGACGCTTAACCGACTGAGCCACTCAGGCGCCCCGTCACAACATCTTAAAAATAACCAGAAATAGAAAATGCAGGACACCTCTAACATCACTCCTGCAATGATCCAAACTGAAAATTTTTCAACACTAAGTTCTGTGACAAATGATTTGATAATAGCCAGGGACATCAACTTTTTCTTTTGGCATAAAACTTTATTTAAAATGTTTTTTTAAATTTTTTTCAAAAAAATTTTTCCATCTTTCAGTATAGGCATTAAATCTGTGACCATTTGAACCTGTTTCTTCTTTGTTTAATGTAAACATCTAAAATTTTGCACCACCTGTGCATTGTGCTCTACTGATACAGGCCCAAAAGACAGAGAGTCGTAGCAAGTTAGGATGTATTTGGGGATAGGTGAATATATCATTTGACTGTATGGGTGTAATGAACAATTGAGCTGAAGATAATATGAGAGTTGCCATTTATTAACTATCTTATATGATGAGTCCTCTTCTAAGAGCTAACACAATTACATGATCTCTTCCTAACAATAACTCTTAAACATAGTTCTTATTATTGTCTTATTTTAAAATCTGTATTAGGTGTCTTCTATGTGCACCTAATTTATTGTGCAGAAGATAGAGGATCATTGAATAGATGACCAATGACTGTCATCTTGGGCTGCACATTGAATCTTTCCATACTATACCAGGATCCCATTTAAAATCAATTCAATCAGAATTATGTGAGTTCCTTAGGTAATTCTAATGTGCATTCAAGGATGAGAATGCCTATGTTACTAGATTAGTATCATGACACTCTGTGTGTACACACACACACACACACACACACACACACACACACACACACATCCTTCTACTCCCCAAGTTTCAAGGTAAGAAATTAAGGGAGTGGAGTTTTGCAGGGAGAATGAACAGGTGTAGAAAAGGTGAAGATGTTACAAATGGACATTCTCGTAAGTGAAATAAGCCAGACACAGAATGACAAATGCTGCATAATCTTGCTTATATGTGGAATATAAAAAAGTCAAACTCATAAAAGCATAGAGCAGGGTAGTGGTGATCAGAGGTTGAGGGTTGGGGGAAAAGGAGAGAAGTTCGTCAAAGGGTACAAAGTTTGAGTTATGCAGGACAAATAAGAGATCTGGAGATCTAAGTTAAAGCAAGGTAACTCTAGTTAATCATACTATATTGTATACTTGAAATTTGCTAAGAGAGTAGTTTTTTCCAGTTTTATTGAGATATAATTGACATATACCTTTGTGAAAATTTAAGGTGTACAACATACTGATTTGATATGCTCGTATATTATAAAATGACTACCACCATAGTGTTAGCTAATACCTTCATCTTGTCATATAATTACTATTTCTTTTTTGCAGTAAAAACATTTCAGATCTATTCACTGAGTAATTTTCAAGTATATAATATAGTATTATGAGCTATAATCACTATGCTGTACATTAGATACCCAGAAATTAGTCATCTTATAACTGAAAGTTTATATCCTTTGATCCACATCTCCCCATATTCCCCACCTCTTAGCAACTGGTAATCACTACCATACAAGAGAGGAGATCTTAACTGTTCTCATCACATGTACACACACACAAACACACACAAACACACACACACACTTTGTGAGCTGATGGATATGTTAATTGCTTGGTTGTGGTTATCATTTCCCAATGAATATGTATATCAAAACATCACACTGTGTACATTAAATATACCATTTTTATTTGTCAATTCTACCTTAATAAGGCTGGAGAAAATTTTAACAATATACTATACACCAGCAACAAAAAAAGATGATAGAAGTGGCAGGGCATAGCCCTTGATGTGGAGGGCTAGTTAAGGGAACACAGGAATAAATGATGTCTTTCATTTTCATGGTTGTGGTGCCATTATTAGGTTGAAGAACACAAAAATGGGGAAAAGATTTTCTGAAAGAAAATTCTGAAAGAAAGCTCTCTTCCAGATAGTGAATATGAGGCCCCTCTAGGATATCTAGGAAGGAATGTTAATTAGGCAGCTTATGTACTAGGATGGAGCTCCTGAGACAGGTCCAGGGTAACAATAGATACTTGAGGGTCATCAATATATATGGTGGGAAAACCATGAGCATGGTTGAGATTGTAGAGGGAACATGTGTATAGTGACAAATAGAGCCAAGGACATAATAATTTGGCAAATGACACTTTGGGTGTAGACTGAGCTAGTGAGGCCTGCACAAGGAACTGCAAAGACATGATCAGAGAAGTAGGAAGAAAATGAAGACATACCGTTTTTGAGAAGGTTTCAAGTGGTGTTTAAGACTTGAGGGTTGGGGTGCCTGGCTGGCTCAGTCACTAGGGCATGTGACTTTTGATATCAGGGTCTTGAGTTCAAGCCCCAGGTTGGGTATGGAGATTACTAAAGAGAAATAATAATAAAAATAAATGGTTGCTAAAAAAAAAGGACCTGAGGATTATTAAAGTTTTATGTATGGCAGGGTCTAATTTGTGTCCATAATAGACTAGTGGTTGAGTATTCAGGAAACCAAGAATCGTGGTGAGTAGGAAATTGGATAGAAGATCTGAATGGACATGGAAGCCCTCTAGGATGATGCTGGGGCTTGGCATAGAGAGCAGAACCATTACTTAAGTTCTGAAGTCCATATCAGGTCAAAGAGAATGACATAAACTTATTTAGATGTATCAGAAAGCATTTTTGTGCATTAAAGGTTTGCATCTTTCCCTTGGAATTGTTACAAACCTATCAGTATTTATTTCACATTGGAGATAGAGAAAACTACTTTTCTCTTTTTTAAATTTTTTTAACATTTACTTATTTTTGAGAGACAGAGTGTGGGTGGGGGTGGGTAGAGAGACAGGGAGACACAGAAGCTCAAGCAGGCTCCAGGCTCTGAGCTGTCAGCGCAGGGCTGATACAGGGCTCAAACTCACAGACTGTGAGATCATGACCAGGGCCGAAGTTGGACCCTTAACTGACTGAGCCACCCAGGCACCCCAAATCCAATTTTCTCTTGAGGAGAGTGATAAACATGAGCAAAGCAAGATTCTTTGCCTAGCCATTGGACGACATCCTTATAGTTCTCCAAGCCTATTTATTTTTATTTTTTTAAATATGAAATTTGTTGTCAAATTAGTTTCCATACAACACCCAGTGATCATCCCAACAGGTGCCCTCCTCAATAACCATCACCCACCCTCCCCTCCCTCCCATCCCCTATCAACCCTCATTTGTTCTCAGTTTTTAAGAGTCTCTGATGCTTTGGCTCCCTCCCTCTCTAACCTCTTTTTATTTTCTTCCCCTCCCCCATGGTCTTCTGTTAAGTTTCTCAGGACCCACAAAACAGTGAAAACATATGGTATCTGTCTTTCTCTGTATGACTTATTTCACTTAGCATCACACTCTCCAGTTCCATCCACATTGCTACAAAGGGCCATATTTCATTCTTTCTCATTGCCACGTAGTATTCCATTGTGTATATAAACCACCATTTCTTTATCCATTCATCAGTTGATGGACATTTAGGCTCTTTCCATAATTTGGCTATTGTTGAGAGTGCTGCTCTAAACATTGGGGTACAAGTGCCCCTATGCATCAGTACTCCTGTATCCCTTGGGTAAATTCCTAGCAGTGCTATTGCTGGGTCATAGGGTAGGTCTATTTTTAATTTTGTGAGGAACCTCCACACTGTTTTCCAGAGCGGCTGCACCAGTTTGCATTCCCACCAACAGTGCAAGAGGGTTCCCGTTTCTCCACATCCTCGCCAGCATCTATAGTCTCCTGATTTGTTCATTTTGGCCACTCTGACTGGCGTGAGGTGATATCTGAGTGTGGTTTTGATTTGTATTTCCCTGATGAGGAGGGACGTTGAGCATCTTTGCATGTGCCTGTTGGCCATCCAGATGTCTTCTTTAGAGAAGTGTCTATTCATGTTTTCTGCCCATTTCTTCACTGTATTATTTGTTTTTCCGGAGTGGAGTTTGGTGAGCTCTTTATAGATTTTGGATACTAGCCCTTTGTCTGATATGTCGTTTGCAAATATCTTTTCCCATTCTGTTGTTTGCCTTTTAGTTTTGTTGGTCGTGTCCTTTGCTGTGCAGAAGCTTTTTTATCTTCATGAGTCCCAGTAGTTCATTTTTGCTTTTCATTCCCTTGCCTTTGGGGATGTGTCAAGTAAGAAATTGCTGCGGCTGAGGTCAGAGAGGTCTTTCCCTGCTTTCTCCTCTAGGGTTTTGATGATTTCCTGTCTCACATTCAGGTCCTTTAACCATTTTGAGTTTATTTTTGTGAATGGTGTGAGAGAGTGGTCTAGTGTCATCCTTCTGCATGTTGCTGTCCAGTTCTCCCAGCACCATTTGTTAAAGAGATTGTCTTTTTTTCCATTGGATATTCTTTCCTGCTTTGTCAAAGATGAGTTCACCATACTTTTGTGGATCTAGTTCTGGGGTTTCTATTCTATTCCATTGGTCTATGTGTCTGTTTTTGTGCCAATACCATGCTGTCTTGATAATTACAGCTTTGTAGTAGAGGCTAAAGTCTGGGATTGTGATGCCTCCTGCTTTGGTCTTCTTCTTGAAAATTACTTTGGCTATTCGGGGCCTTTTGTGGTTCCATATGAATTTTAGGATTGCTTGTTCTAGCTTCGAGAAGAATGCTGGTGCAATTTTGATTGGGATTGCATTGAATGTGTAGATTCCTTTGAGTAGTATTGACATTTTGACAATATTTATTCTTCTAATCCATGAGCAGGGAATGTTTTTCTATTTCTTTATATCTCCTTCAATTTCCTTCATAAGCATTCTATAGTTTTCAGCATACAGATCTTTTACATCTTTGGTTAGGTTTATTCCTAGGTATTTTATGCTTCTTGGTGCAATTGTGAATGGGATCAGTTCCTTTATTTGTCTTTCTATTGCTTCATTATTAGTGTATAAGAATGCAACTGATTTCTGTACATTGATTTTGTATCCTGCAACTTTGCTGAATTCATGTATCAGTTCTAGCAGACTTTTGGTGGAGTCTATCGGATTTTCCATGTATAATATCATGTCATCTGCAAAAAGTGAAAGCTTACCTTCATCTTTGCCAATTTTGATGCCTTTGATTTCCTTTTGTTGTCTGATTGCTGATGCTAGAACTTCTAACACTATGTTAAACAACAGCGGTGAGAGTGGACATCCCTGTTGTGTTTCTGATCTCAGGGAAAAAGCTCTCAGGTTTTCCCCATTGAGGATGATGTTAGCTGTGGGCTTTTCATAAAAGGCTTTGATGATGTTTAAGTATGTTCCTTCTATCCCGACTTTCTCCAGGGTTTTTATTAAGAAAGGATGCTGGATTGTGTCAAAAGCTTTTTCTGCATCGATTGACAGGATCATTGGTTCTTTTCTTTTATTAATGTGATGTATCACGTTGATTGATTTGCGAATGTTGAACCAGCCCTGCATCCCAGGAAAGAATCCAGATTGATCGTGGTGAATAATTCCTTTTATATGCTGTTGAATTCAATTTTCTAGTATCTTATTAAGAATTTTTGCATTCATATTCATCAGGGATATTGGCCTGTCGTTCACTTTTTTTACTGGGTCTCTGTCTGGTTTAGGAATCAAAGTAATACTGGCTTCATAGAATGAGTCTGGAAGTTTTCCTTCCCTTTCTATGTTTTGGAATAGTTTGAGAAGGATAGGTATTATCTCTGCTTTAAATGTCTGGTAGAACTCCCCTGGGAAGCCATCTGGTCCTGGACTCTTATTTGTTGGGAGATTTTTGATGACTGATTCCATTTTTTCGCTGGTTATGGGTCTGTTCAAGCTTTCCATATCCTCCTGATTGAGTTTTGGAAGTGTGTGGGTGTTTAGGAATTTGTCCATTTCTTCCAGGTTGTCCAGTTTGTTGGCATATAATTTTTCATAGTATTCCCTCATAATTGTTTGTATCTCTGAGGGATTGGTTGCAATAATTTTCATTCATGATTTTATCTATTTGGGTCATCTCCCCTTTCTTTTTGAGAAGCCTGGTAGAGGTTTATCAATTTTGTTTATTTTTTGAAAAAACCAACTCTTGGTTTCATTGTTCTGCTCTACAGTTTTTTCGATTTTATATTATTTCTGCTCAGATCTTTATTGTTTCTCTTTTTCTGCTGGGTTAGGCTGACTTTGCTGTTCTGCTTCTATTTCTTTTAGGTGTGCTGTTAGATTCTGTATTTGGGATTTTTCTTGTTTGTTGAGATAAGCCTGGATTGCAATGTATTTTCCTCTCAGGACTGCCTTCGCTGCATCCCAAAGCGTTTGGATTGTTGTATTTTCATTTTCATTTGTTTCCATATATTTTTAAATTTCTTCTCTAATTGCGTGGTTGACATTCTTTAGTAGGGTGTTCTTTAACCTCCATGCTTTTGGAGGTTTTCCAGACGTTTTCCTGTGGTTGATTTCAAGCTTCATCTCATTGTGGTCTGAAAGTATGCATGGTATGATCTCAATTCTCTTATACTTATGAAGGGCTGTTTTGTGACCCAGTATGTGATCTATCTTGGAGAATCTTCCATGTGCACTCGAGAGGAAAGTATATTCTGTTGCTTTGGGATGCAGAGTTCTAAATATATCTGTCAAGTCCATCTGATCCAATGTATCATTCAGGGCCCTTGTTTCTTTATTGACCATGTGTCTAGATGATCTATCCAATGTTGTAAGTGGGGTGTTAAAGTCCCCTGCAATTACCACATTCTTATGAATAAGGTTGCTTATGTTTGTGATGAATTGTTTTACATTTTGGGGGCTCCCATATCGGCACATAGACATTTATAATTGTTAGCTCTTCCTGATGGATAGACCCTGTAATTATTATATAATGCCCTTCTTCATCTCTTGTTCCAGCCTTTAATTTAAAGTCTAGTTTGTCTGATATAAGTATGGCTACTCCAGCTTTCTTTTGACTTCCAGTAGCATGATAAATAGTTCTCCATCCCCTCACTTTCAATCTGACGGTGTCCTCAGGTCTAAAATGAGTCTCTTGTAGGCAGCAAATAGATGGGTCTTGTTTTTTATCCATTGTGATATCCTATGTCTTTTGGTTGGTGCATTTAGTCCATTTACATTCAGTGTTATTATAGAAAGATACGGGTTTAGAGTCACTGTGATGTCTGTAGGTTTTATGCTTGTAGCGATGTCTCTGGTACTTTGTCTCACAGGATCCCCCTTAGAATCTCTTGTAGGGCTGGTTTCGTGGTGACAAATTCCTTCAGTTTTTGTTTGTTTGGGAAGACCTTTATCTCTCCTTCTATTCTAAATGACAGACTTGCTGGATAAAGGATTCTCGGCTGCATATTTTTTCTGTTTAGCACACTGTAGATATCGTGCCAAGCCTTTCTGGCCTGCCAAGTTTCAAAGGAGAGATCAGTCACGAGTCTTATAGGTCTCCCTTTATAAGTGAGGGCACGTTTATCCCTTGCTGCTTTCAGAATTTTCTCTTTATCCTTGTATTTTGCCAGTTTCACTATGATATTTCGTGCAGAAGATCGATTCAAGTTACGTCTGAAGGGAGTTCTCTGTGCCTCTTGGATTTCAATGCCTTTTTCCTTCCCCAGGTCAGGGAAGTTCTCAGCTATTATTTCTTCAAGTACACCTTCAGCACCTTTCCCTCTCTCTTCCTCCTCTGGAATACCAATTAAGTGTATATTATTTCTCTTTAGTGCATCACTTAGTTCTCTAATTTCCCCCTCATACTCCTGGATTTTTTTTATCTCTCTTTTTCTCAGCTTCCTCTTTTTCCATAATTTTATCTTCTAGTTCACCTATTCTCTCCTCTGCCTCTTTAGTCCGAGCCATGGTTGTTTCCATTTTATTTTGCAGCTCGTTTACAGCATTTTTTAGCTCCTCCTGACTGTTCCTTAGTCCCTTGATCTCTGTAGCAATAGATTCTCTGCTGTCCTCTGTACTGTTTCACACACAGTGATTAATTTTATGACTATTATTCTAAATTCATTTTCTGTTATATTGTTTAAATCCGTTTTGATCAGTTTGTTAGCTGTTGTTACTTCCTGGAGTTTCTTTTGAGGAATTCTTCTGTTTCGTCAATTTGGATAGTCTGTGGAGTGGTGGGGGACTGCAGGGCACTTCCCCTGTGCTGTCTTGAATAACTTGCATTGGTGGGCGGGGTCGCAGTCAGACCTGATGTCTGACCCCAGCCCACCGCTGGGGCCACAGCCAGACTGTGTACCTTCTCTTCCCCTCTCCTAAGAGCGGGATTCACTGTGGGGTGGCGTTGCCGTCTGGGCTACTTGCACACTGCCAGGCTTGTGGTGCTGGGGATCTGGCGTATTAGCTGGGGTGGATCAGCAAGGTGCACAGGGGTGGGAGGGGCAGGCTCAGCTCTCTTTTCCTTCAGAGATCCGCTTCGGGAGGGGCCCTGCGGCACCGGGAGGCGGTCAGACCCGTGGGAGGGATGGATCCGCAGAAGCACAGCGTTGGGTGTTTGTTCCCTGAGAGGAACTGGTTCCCTTTGGGATTTTGGCTGGGGGATGGGCCAGGGGGATGGCGCTGGCGAACGCCTTTGTTGCCTGCCAAGCTGAGCTCTGTCGTCCGAGGCTCAACAACTCTCCTTCCCGTTGTCCTCCAGCCCTCCCGCTCTCCGAGCAGAGCTATTAACTTATAACCTTCCAGATGTTAAGTCCCGCTTGCTGTCAGAACACACTCCATCTGGCCCCTCCGCTTTTGCCAGACAGACTCGGGCGCTCTGCTTGGCCAGCGGGCTGCCTCTCCACTCCGGCTCCCTCCTGCCAGTCCTTGTAGCCTGCACCGCCTCTCTGCCCTTCCTACCCTCTTACATGGGCCTCTCTGCGCTTGGCTCCAGAGAATCCATTCTGCTCTTCTTCTGGCGGTTTTCTGGGTTATTTAGGCAGGTGTATGTGGAATCTAAGTGATCAGCAGGACACGGTGAGCTCAGCATCCTCCTATGCCTCCATCTCCCCCCACCCCAGGTCTGTCTATATCTTTTTAAAATAGTGTTTTCATGAACTGAGCTTTAGTCAGATGCTTAACCATCTGAGCCACCCAGGTGCCCGTTTTATTTGTTTTGTTTTGTTTTTAATTTTTTTAATGTTTATTTGTTTTTGAGAGATAGACAAAGCACAAGCAGAGGAGGTGCACAGATAGAGGGAGACACAAAATCTGAAGTAGGCTCCAGACTCTGAGCTGTCAGCACAAAGCTGGACGCAGGGCTTTAACTCAGGAACAATGAGATCATGACCTGAAGTTGCATGCTTATCTGAGCAGATATTGAATCTTCTCATATGCTTTTCCTGCATGTTTTGAGACAACCATATGATTTTTATCCTTTATTTGATGTGGTGTATGACATTAATTGCTTCTGATTAACTTTCATTTGAAGAAAAGCTATCCCAGCAAAAAAAAACCAAAAAAACAAAAAAACAAAAAAACAAAAAAACAAAAAAACCACATGTAATAGAATACATGTGTTTCTGTCCTACTTCTCTTCCTTGGCTTGGTTCTGTGTCTAAGAAGACACACTGAGGCTTTTGGGCACTGAGGATGCTGAGATGGGGAAGATGGAGGGGCTTGACTCTCTTCCCTAGGGGCAATTGGCTTGTGGATTTCTGTGTCCTGGGCCAGGATCAGATATGGACATAAGGCACAGTCTTTTGAAATCTTTATAGCCATTCTTAATAGTATTTCTCTGGAAATAGAAATTGCGAGTTATGTGTGTATGTGCGCGCACACACATACACAGCAAGACAGAACAGGAGTGATCTCTTTGGTGTCTCTTTTTATAAGCTCTCTTATGTCTTTCTTTTGAATTAGAGTCACAGACTTATGACCTCATTTAACCTTAATTACTCTGGTAAAGGTCCTATGACCAAGTATAGTCATATTGGGGCTTAGAGCTTCAACATAGGAATTGGGGGGATAGGGTCACAAACATTTGGTCCATAACAGATCATGATTTTGCAGGTTGTATATTTGAATTGGGTGCAGCTATGCAGTTCTTCTGGTCTGAGCCAGGCCTGGCTGGTTTCATTTGTCTGTGGTCAGCTGGTGGTGACTGGTGTTGGCTAGTGTATGACGGCCTCATCTGGGAAGGCTAGGATGACACTAGTCTCTCCCTATGTTGTCTCTCATCATCTAACATGCTAACTCAGTTTTATTCACATGATTTTTGGAGTGCCCCAAGAAGAACAAGTCCCAATACATAAGAACTTTTCAAAGTCCTTGCTTGAATTATATTTGCTTCTTTTCTGCTGTCCAAAGTAAGGCCACAGTCAGTGTAGGAGGACATTATCAGTGGACTACAGTATCTGGAGGTGTGAGCTGCCATCAGTCTATCACATATATGCAACATGCATATATTTGTTTCCCCAAAACAGGGACAAACTTTGCCTACTGTTTTGTAACATTTTTTATTAAGAAAATATCATATATTTCTATGTTTTTAACATTCTTTTGTAACCACATTTTATTGCTTTTATGTACAGAACATGGTCTTAAAGAGCATTATTAAAACAAAAGTTCAAAAAATGTTTTTCCTGAATCATTAGAATGTATTGACTTCAAAAATCAGTATTTGGAAGGGAACAAAAGTCTTTGGATCCATATGTTCTATAGTATTTAAGAAATAATCTCAATCAGTTCCTGTAATTACAACTAGCACTAAGAGGTTGCTTGTGATTGAGAAAGGTACAGGGCCTGTGGAAACCCTTTTTACTTTAAGTGGCACTTTTTTATAGTAAACAGAATGGCAAACATGTTGATGCATTGCAGACCATAACATGAACTCATTGTGTGTGTAGATCAGCACCAAAAGGAATAAAATCTGAGATGAAGTACAAGCCATAGAAGTCATTCTTGGCTCTTTTATCTTTCTCACACCCACATTTGATCTGTCAGCAACTTCAGTTGGATATGCCTTCAGAATATATCCATTCTAAACATCTCTTCCACTTCTACCATTCTGGTCCCTGCCATCATTATCTCTTGCCTGGATTGTTAGTATATTAAATGATCTTATCTCTCTGCTTGTATGCTTATCTCCTTAGAGTCAGTTTTCACAATAGCAGCTAACATTATCCTTTTAAAACTTTCTTTTTAAAAAATGTTTATTTATTTATTTTGGAGAGAGAGAGAGCTTGAGAGGGGGAGAGGGGCAGAGAAAGAGGGAGAAAGAATCTCAAGCAGACTCCATGCTCAACATGGAGCCCAATGTGGGGCTCAGTTCCACAACTATGAGATCATGACCTGAGCTGAAATCAAGAGTTGGATGCTTAACCGACTGAGCCTCCCCAGGTGCCCCAACATTATCGTTTTAAAACATAAGTTAGATTTTGTTACTCCTCTGCTCAAAACCCTCCAATGCCCTTCTGTCTGATTCTGTACAAATTTTGGTAGAGTAGAAGAGATTGCATATTCAAAGTATTTAACTGAATAGAATTTAATGAAGAGGCTATAAGAATTTATGAAATTAAGGAAAAACAAAGAGCACTGAAACAAGCAGGGGCCAGCAACAGCAGGAAGTCTTTCCTTGCCCAGGTCTGAATAAGGAGAATGGAAGTAACAGTTTTATGAGGACACCTTGAGAGTTAGAGCCATGGAACAAGGTTGCCCAAAGGGAGCTTCATCCATCTATGACCAGAACAAAGGTTCTTATTTCTCCACTCTCCTGTCAGTGCATCCTTCCAATTGGTCAGACCCAAATGAAGGCCACAGGGCAAAGGATCCAGGGTGGTGTATCCTCTCAAGGCAGAAAGGAGAAGGGGGGTAAGGGGACCTGCAGACACAAATAGGGCATGCCATTTCCATAAGGGTAAAATCCATAGCCCTTTGTATATGTGCAAAGCTTTATACACACATCCTTAACTGTCCACTCTCCTTTCAATCCTTGCCCTATTTTCCTGCTACCCTTTCCCCGCACCTGCCAAACCAATCTTCTTATAGTTCCTGTAGCAAACACCAGGCACACTCCTTCTCCATGGCCTTTACATAAGCTTTCCTCTGCATTCATTGCTTTTGCTTCAGGTATGTCCCTGGGGCTTATGCATTCATGGACTTTAGGGCTCTATTTAAAGGTAGCCTTTTCTCCCTGCCTACATTCTTTAAAATTGAATCATACCGCTTCCTTCATTCTTTAGCCCCCTTCCTCGCCTAACTGTTCTCTAGGCACTTAACTCCATCTAGTATAACAAAGGTATATGTTTTCTGTGTTTTTTGTTTTCTACCACAAACATGTAAGCTCCAGGAAGTATGTCTGCTTTATACACAGCTCTATGCAGCATCTGGAACAATGACTGGTTCACAGTAAGTGCTCTATAAATATTTGTTGATTGAATGAATGCATGAATTGAACCCAAACTCATTTTATAGTTGTCAAGCAACTATAACTTGATTAAGAGATAATCAAGATAAAGCAGAGTATCCTCTTATATATGTGAAGAAGAATCTTTAATTAGTAGCCCAGCTTCGGTGCATTGGGATATCCTTGTCATCCTTACAATTTTGCCTAATACCACTGTTTTTGTGATGCACCTGATCTTCTGTTAGTATCTCGTGGCCTGCCTCTTGGACTGCAGGACAGTATACTTTTATGAATTCCTTCTTACTTGGCTAACTACCGCTTTTGGTTCCTTTCACTGGTTCTCCTCTTGTTCCCAAGACATCTAAATGTTAGAATGCCCCAAAGCCTTGTCCTTGGATCTCTTTTCTTTTCTGTGTTTAATTTTTAGATGATTGCATGAAATTTCATGACTAATGACTACTATGCTTATGCCTCTAGTTAGTATTTCTGCCTTGAACTCCAAATTGGTATATCCACGTTGCTTATGTGTCTAAACTTAGTGTGTCCTGAACTGAGCTACTGATAATTCTTCCTAGTAAATAACAACTGCTGTAGTCTCCTCATCATGGTTAATGGAAACACCTTTCTTCTAACTTCTCAGGCCAAAACTTTGTTTATTCCTCTCTTTTGCTCATATTCCATATCTGATCTGTCAAGATACTCTGTTGGCTCTTTTAGTTTTGGAATACTAAAAATGTTATACTGAATGACCTGTTCATAAATAGTACCATTCTTGTAATAGATTCCTGAAAAGAATAACATGAACAAAGGTTCTAAGTTTATTTCACTGCTTTTGACAGCTGCCTGATTGCATTTCATACATTCATTCATTCATTCATTCACTCAGCACATAATTGCTGAGAATATGTGATGTTGAAGAAACTCTTTTAATTGTCAGCATTAGAATTGAGGCCTGAGCCCTCATGATGCTTAATCTACTTAAGTGGAAGACAGAAAGCTGAATTACTAATAACAAACTGGTGAATGTTAGAAAATAAATGAGCAGAGACTGATATAAAATATAACCAGAGGAACATTCATTTTATAAAGTAGTATTAAAGACCTCATTATCCTGAAACTTGTCCACCTTGAATATTTTAACTGATTGTGTCTTTTGCTTATTCCTTGTAATTTTTAAATGCTTTGTTTTTAATTTCAATATAGAGGATCAGTTTGAGAGATGAAAATTGAAAAAAATCCCCTCAAATATGGATACTTTGGCATTCTTCACCCTCAGTCTTGGTAATCTAAGATTTAGCCCAGAGTCCTAAAGTTACAAACTGATTAAATGCAAAACAGTGCATATAGTCTTATAAATATTGAGGCAACCATGCATGAGCCAAGAATAAACAGTGCTGCTATTCTTGGGACCATAAAATAAACATTTTCAAAAAATATGAATAAACATGAGAGGGAGACAATGAAACTATGGTGACATGTAAAAGTAAGTACTGAAATTGCTCGTGTTGTAGTGAAAAGGCAGGATCCTCCAGCCACCAGTGAACATGTGTCATTAACAACCTCAAATCTTCATATCTACCACTGCTGTTGTCTCGTAGCACGTGTAAAGGATTTATTACAGTATAGATAGGAAATGAAAATACCCAAGGAGAACACAGATCTCATTGTGTCTTCCCACGGGGTATATGATTTCACTGAGATAACAACTACATCCCAAAGAATGAAAGCTAGTTGTGTTTTCTGTTTCTTCTAACAATGCAGCACTTAACTAGACTATCAAACCCTAACTTGTCCTGTGTGAATATATCAAGTTTTAAACAAAGTTTTTTTGGGGTGCCTGGGTGGGTCAGTCAGTTAAGTGTCCCAGTTAGGCTCAGGTCAGGATCTCATGGTTTGTGGGTTTGAGCCCCACATTAGGCTCTGTGCTGACAGCTCAGAGCCTGGAGCCTGCTTAAGATTTTGTCACCCTCTCTCTCTGCCCCTCCCTCACTCATGCTCAGTCAGTCTCTCTCTCTCTCTCTCTCTCAAAAATAAAATAAACATTAAAAAATTAAAATTATAAAATAATTTATTTAAAATTACTTAAACAACTTTGCATCTGCTATAACAGGGATGTCACTTGGCTGAAAACATCCTTATTGTCAGATGTGAAACCTAAACTTGGCAGTGACTCAAGGAAGACCTGGCTTCCCTCATGACTCTTGCTCCCTTAGCTCAGTTTCAAGGGTGAATTCACAGGTGGGGACAGATTTGGTGCAGTCTAAAGTCACTTGAACCAGATGGTTACAAACAGGCCAAGTGTCCTGTGCCTATTCAGCTCTTCATTTGGGTCTGGAATAGAAAGCTTGCTGGCTCAGTGCTAATAAAACTTTTTTTACTGAAAGGGAGGTCAAACACTCAGCCACACCACCTGGCACCATTAAAAGAATCATCTTGAGCTGACCATGATCAAATGAATACTTTGAGTGTAAAATCAACAGAACTAAAGGAGAAAGAGAAAAAAGTATCCATGTCATAAAAGACATAGTTAAAAGAACCTCAGTAGAGGTCGAAAATATTTTCCATTTGGGATTATAAATGCCAAAAAGGTGACTGCTTCTCTTTACATTTCTTTGTAGCAAGCCAAGGCAGGGCAGAAGTAGATAAGCCCTTAGTAAACAAATGGAAAAAAAAAAAAAAACCCAAGGGCGAATGGGGAAAACTAGTGTCCTTTGGGTGTGCACATCCTTCAAGGCCTGGTGGCAGCCATTGTTCTAGATCCAAGTTGGAATTTTAGTTGGTAGGGAAATGCAACACCAAAATGACTGGTATTTTCTTTTGATAATTTTCATGATATCAGTAGATCACCATTCTTTCCCAAAGGCTACATGGTCGCCCAGATACTAAATTGAAATAATCTATGACTCCCCACTTGTCTTCTTAAGTTCATAAAACATCAAGTGGACTGCTAACTTCTAGGGAAGAAGGAAGTATGTCTTGTGTCTAATTATGGGTAAGCAGAACTAGTATTTATTTTAAATGTTTTTTTTATGATTCAAGTTTGAGAATAGGGGAGGAATCCAGGAAGCTAGATTCACTGGGATGTTTTGTTTTGTTGTTTTTTTAGAGAGGAGAGAGAGGGAGGGAGGGAGAGAGAATGCACTCATGAGCAGGGGTGGGGCAGAGGGAGAGAGAGAGAATCTTAAGCAGGCTCCATGCCCAGCCCAGAGCCTGATCTCATGACCCTGAGATCATGACCTGAGCCAAAATAAAGAGTCAGATGCTTAACCAACTGAGTCACCCAGGTGCCCCTCACTAGGATGTTTGGGGGCCAAATAAATGAGATCAACATAGGGAATGTGAATTAATACAAAAGGATGCCCTCAGGGGCATGTGGGTGGCTCAGCTGGTTAAGTGTGGGACTCTTGATTTCAGCTCAGGTCATGATCTCACGGTTTGTGAGATTGAACCCCGTGCAGGACTTGTGCTGACAACACAGAGCCTGCTTGGGATTCTCTTGCTCTTCCTATCTCTCTACCCTTCCCCCCACTAGTGTGCTGTCTCTCAAAATAAATAAATAAACAAACTTAAAAAAAAGGATGCCCTTATTGATAACCTGAAGGCCAGACTGGAGAAGGAATTATGATTAATGACAGGACAATTTCTAGTAAATTTGGGAGAAACTTTGTCATTAGTTTGTTTACAGAGGTGTCCTCTTCATTTTCAGACTCTTCAGTGACTTAGTATATAATCTCCACTTCAGTGATGGGTATTTTAGATAGAACTATTTTCTGTGTAATTTTAATTCCATGTGGTACATTTTACATAGGCTATTTCTATTTAGGGCTTTTGGTTCATCCCTAGACAATGAAAGGCTTTATGTTTGGTTAAAAAAAAATAACTAGATTTCTAGGGTCCATTAAAGAAAGCTCACTTTGAAGCTCAGAGCAACCTTACTGAATTGCAGGGGATTGGAAGGGAGAGTAAATGGCCTGGGTGGCTTGGAGTTGCTGACAGGTAAGTAGGTGGAATCATTGGGAACCCACTATATATCTCACATATCTACATCCTTGTTTCTCCATTCCCCATTTTCTTATTCCCCTCTCCCTAGCAGTAGACCATATTTAGCACAGAAAGTAGGTGTCGTGTGCATCTAATATTGTTTCTCTGTGTGAAATTGAGGAGGTGAAGGGTTATTTTCATAAAGATAAATAGTGTGTGGAGAAAGGAAAATTAAAATAAAGAAAAAGAGGGGCATGTGGGTGGCTCAGTCGGTTAAGCGGCCGACTTTAGCTCAGGTCATGATCTCACGGCTTGAATTCGACCCCTGCATCAGGCTCTGTGCTGACAGCTCAGAGCCTGGAGTCTGCTTTGGATTCTGTGTCTCCTTCTCTCTGCCCCTCCCCTGCTCGCACTCTGTCTCTTTCTTTCTCAAAAATAAATAAACATTAAGAAATTTTAAAAAAAATAAAGAAAAAGAAACAACTAAAATTATAGCAGGGAGAATTAAAGAAGGAAGGTTTCCAGAACCTTTCTGAACACTTCGTTGCAAATTTGGAATCATAGTTGCTGTGCAATAGTTGACTTTCCCTGTTAGAGTAGGGGATAAAATGCATGAAAGAAAGTTTGTGTCTCTTATCCTCAAGAAGAAGAATGAATGAGTGTTATCACTTTCATGTTTATTATGATAGCTATTTCTGGTAATTCTAAAGCTATTAAATGCTATGAAACATAAACTAGTTCTAATACACTGAAGGAGCAGCCAATTTACACAACAGCTGGGAAAGAAAATCAAAGCCACTCCATTGGACCAGCTGAATCTGGGAGAGAGGCATTTCATACCCTTCCAGCTGACGCAGCATGTAGATCAAACTGGCAGCTGTATTTTAGGGAAAATATGTCACAACAGACAAATGTAAGAAAAGGACAGATCCACAAAAAAGATTTTCTGCATATGAATCACACTAGTAGGAAAACTGCAGAATGAATAAGTTAAAAGTTAGGCATCACCCCCTCAATATTTAGAAGGCCCCTCATACCCACTGCAACCACCATAAGATTAAGTAAATTTTTAGAATTCTTTCTCATGGAAACAAATCATAAGCCAGAATCTCCTAAATATATTTACCATTGGTCTCTTTGAGCTATCCTTAGACGTAAAATTCTCATGGAACTGTCAATAATGAAATCTACATAAAAGCCAAAAAGATAAAGGCAAGAGAAAAACCCTATCAGGTATATATATTTTTGCATGTCAGGTATATATATTTTTGCATGTAGCTACAACTTGACACCTTAGAAACGTGCTAAATATAAACTGTTGTCAGAACGATCCTGTCATGTTTGCCACGTGTTGCAGAGTGTATTGAGCTTATCGTGTGGCAACCATTATTGTCTGTGAACCTGGTACCTTTTTTTCTTCCACTTGTATTGATGAGGAATGTTCAGTGCTTAAGTAGTTTTCCCAGGGTCACACAGAAAGTGGTGAAGATTCAATTCCAGATCATTGGGATTTGAAAGGTTGGAGTCTGCCTCATTTTACTCTACCTGGTGGTTGCCTAGTTTTAATCCAGAATGTCCCCCTGTCTCCTCCGCTCATTGTTGATGGCAAGATATTTTGGAGCCACAGAGATCCAATATAATGTGCCCTTTGGATGACAATCATCTGTACATTAGAAGGTGGCCATCAACCTGATTCCTTTTTGCATCCTTCCTTTTCCTTAATAAATCCTCCAACTATTTCTTACATGATGTGTATTGGATCTCTTTGACTTTCTGGCTATTGGGAATGTTACTTATATCTCTGTGCCTCAGTCTCTTTGACTCTAAAATTGGGACCATAATAGGTCCTACCACTCAGTTTTGTTGAGAAAATTTATTACCAGGTTAATACATGCAAAACTCTTAGTATCTGGCACATAGCAAGTGCTCAATAATGTTTGTTATTAATACTATTATTTCTGGTATCATGATTATCCTTAGGGCTTTCGTGGTGATTAGAATGGTGATCACATAGGTAAAGCCATTAGCACAGAACATGGAGCAATTTAATCACTTAATAAATGTAAAGCTCCTCACTTTTTCCCTAAGTATATAATGTAAAGGTAGGCTATATGATTCCTTGTAGGCCTGTGAGAGTTTATTTTCTAATTTCCCACATTTGATAGCTTGCTGTACAGTAGGCCAGTCAGAATTCCATCTCAGTATTAGCAATAGAGTTTTGTTATGTATATTCCTTTCTTAGACAACTATACCTCTGACTTTAGAATGAATGTCATTCAATTCTATTGGACAGCAACTGCAGGGGAAAAAAAATCAATCTGTTTCAATGCCTTGATAAATGTGTCTTTCCATGGGCCAGTCATTATGATTCTGAAATGTCTGAAGAATGTTCTTGAAGACACTGGTCGACATTCTCCACACCCACCAGGAGGCTGACACCAGGGCCTTGGCAATGAATTTCTGTCACGGTATAGATGCTCTGGATTTTCATTAGGTTCCACAGCTGCAGCACTTTAAAGGGACATGTTCTCAGAATAAACATAGTGGTGTGAACCTCCATGCTGAATGGTAACATATCTCAGTGAGAATTTTCATAATATAGTTCTCTAGGCTACCTTTTCTTTGGCTTTCTTTATTGGCTTGATTAACTGAATAATGCCTGAAACTATGTCATAGACCTAATCAGCATGAGAAAAACAACAAAAAGTGCAGGGTATTTGCCTTCTGTATTCAATAACTTCCATGAATCATGTGCATGGTAGAAAGATAGGTAAAGCCAAGGGTTGAAAAGTGATCTGGTAGGACCAGGTGTAAGAAGGCCTACATCATGGCTTCTGTTAAGCATATAATTGCATTATAAATGGTCTTAGTGCAGATGAGTCATGGAAACTATGGGCATTTTTTTCTATGTGGCAAGAAGGGGGAATTCTATCACTCATTCTGAAAACAGAATAAAAATCATCATCTCTCTTTTACCACTGCTCTTTCTGTACAAAAAAATATCACATTTAATTCAATCCTTTCAAAATCATATATATTTCTAAAGAGTAGAAAAAATAACTTTAAAATATTGAGCACACTGAGACATCTAACACTTAACATAGTTAACATTTAACAATGTTAATTAATACTGATTTTTGGCTCCTGGAGTATATATACCTGCAAACCTTTAATTCCTTAACCATTATTTTCATAACTCTATAACAATTATTCAATCCTTGGGCTCAATCTAATCTTTCAAAGTACAAGTACTTTCAACTACCACCATTGGTACTTCATGACCACAGATATTTTTACCCATGCTCTCCAAAGAATGATTTCCAAAAAAATATTAAATAAAAATGATAAATACAGTCTTACCCATGTAGAGAAACTATCTCATTCCTTGAAATTTGCTTGGAAGTTGGCACTCAGTTTCATTTTTAGTAAGTGCTTTAAAGTTATTGCCTTTAATACACTGGACATATATAAGATCTAGTTCTTTTGAATTTATTTCATGGCCTTTTCCATCCTGTACCTATAAAGAGTTCATAATTTATTTAGCTGTACGTTATAGATGCTTGCTGCCTTGGCCATCTACACTCATGTCTCCTACCAATCCTAAATTATCTCAGAGCCCTTAGCTGAAAGCAAAGGATGATTTGGTGGAGCTGTGTTCTAAGGGTAGCCAAGGTTTGTTTTAATTGGAAATGGTAAGACACACAGATATGGATGTGACTGTCATGAAGGAAGAAGTGTGTCCTACTCATGGATACCTAGAAACAAGAGGCACAGCATTGTTACACTGTGCCACATGGGGGAAGCACCAGGGTCAGTCAGGAGGCTGATGGAGCAAGAGGAAAACATGGTCAGGAGCCTATATTGTGGTTTCCGTGGGAAGGAATGGGTGAGACAGGGTAAGCAGGCTTAGGATTTGGGTAGTTTGAATAATTTCAGTGGGTTCTGGGGCCATAGTGGCTGTCCCTAGTTGTCTTGTACCTGGCTCTGGGGTGATTAGGGCAGGAGGATAGTGATCCAAAGGTAAGAGTCTGATAAAAAGGGATAGTTGGGGGTATGGGCTCTGGATTGGTTGGTTTGGATACGAAAGGCATGTTTTCCAGGTAAGTTGCTTGCTATCTCTAGGAATTAGCTAACTGTGGAAGGGTCATTTCCTCCAGTAAGGCCCCAAGATGAGAATATAAAAAGCAGGAGAATATAAAAAACCAAAGTCATGTTTAACACAGGTTGGTGCCCATGGTGAGAGAGACACCCCACCTGTATGATTGATTTGTGAGCTCTTCGGGAGAAACTGTCTTATCTGTCATTACATGCATAGCCAGAGCACAAAGCCTGGCCCATGGGAAGTGATTATTGATATTTGGGGTATTCCAGGGCCTATGCTGCACTACTAGTAAGTTATGTGTGCCTCTTGAACTTTACAAGAATATGTGGGAGTAAAACAAAAGGCCAAGATAGAACCCTATTTTGTTCATCTAATAATAACAATATCTATAACACTAAGGTTCACTAAGTCCCTATATATCCTTCTAAATAATTGACATTAATTTCAAAAGACACATGGGACTCAGCTCTTTGATGAGCCCTAACTTCCTCCCCTTCCCTGTCTCACTTCCTAAATCTGCAAGCTTCTCCCTTTCAGTATCTGTGTTCTGTACACTAGTGCTTAAGAGATCAAACACATCTGTCAGTCCAATAGCAACCATTTATTGAGCATGCAGGGAGTACATAACCCACGGAGTGTATCAGAGTAAATAACAAAAACCAAGCTAAATGACTGTTATCAAAATGAGTACAAGCAACAGGCTCCTCTTTAAGGATGAGCAAATTCAAGTTTTTTTCACTTTTTAAAAGTATATGTTAGGAGTAATAAAATCGAAAGATTTTGTTAAGCACTGTTCCTTGACTTTTTAGAAATTAGATTATCTTTAAAGGGAATTGTGTTCATTCAATTTAAGTTGATTTCATATTATATGATCAACTTATAGGTGTATAAAAGCTGTTTCTTGTTCTGTAAAACCCTTTGAAATGTTTTAGTAAACAGTTTGCTTTTTCAGAAAAGCAAAAAAAGTTAGTAGAAATAAATGCCAATGTTTGAACCTTGGTAATTACTGAATATACCTCTTGTAGTTAAGGTCCAAGCAAATCATGTCTTTTCCAAGAAGGGGACTAAAGTTTGGGGTTTGCTTTGGGAAAGGGTTATTTTGGTTTTGGTTTCTGAATATAGTTCTTAGACCTAACAAGCTGGAATAAAAGTATATAATCTACATTAAATTTAATGACACAGTAATTACTTTAAGGAGTTCTGAGTCCAACATTTTTAATCTCCATTGTTTGAGATTGGTCTGTAAACCTTGAAACTAAATCAGGAGATCAGCATGTACAGCCTTGCTCTGTCCTAACTCACAGTGTGGTCTGGGGCTGATCATTGAACCCCTTGGTATCATTGAATGGAAGTGGCCTGGACTCAATTATCTCTAAATTTCCTTCCTGTGTTAAAGTAATGGTTGTAAGTAACAACATTAATATAGGTATAAGATGAGATGTATAAACGGACTGAAAGATTCTACAGAAGTTAAATATATCATGATTTACATAGGACTGGTTTCTGAACTACACGAAATCATCAATAAACTACAAAAAAATGCTTCTTACATATAGTGTATTGATCTCCTGGAATCAGTGGATTCTAGGAATTCTCACCCAAGATTCAATATCTGCTTGGAGTAAAATTATCCATCAGCACATTCTTTAACTCACTGCATTATTATTGTTACACAAACACCTGGGAAACATAGTCATTGTAAGGAGAGAATGAAGCCAGTTTTACAAATAGTATATTTAAACACTTAGGCAACTTTAGCCACTTGCAAAAATGGGTTTGAAAATAGACCCTATATACATGTTAGTGTGTTGGGAAGAGAATTTCCACTCATTTGAAGATGGTGAACTAACCATGGAATAAAACCAGTTCATGTTGCTTTTCTACATTAAACCTTTCAGTGAGTCATCAAAGACTTTAAATGCTGCTTAACTTTCCAATACCTGACCTCTGATCCTCACCTAATTTCTTGCTATTCTCTTTGCTTCTTCTGCTCTCATCAGTATGCTGAGCATGTCATCGTGGGGGCCTTCTTTGAATCTCAGATTAGGTTACATCTACCCATTACATTCTCCCTTGGTGGTATTCTGTATTTCATAACAATCATCCTGGTTTCAATGAAATGTTCAATGTCTGTCTTCCCTTCTAGAATATAAGTTCAAGAAGTCATGATTAATGTCTGGCTTTTTTGAAGGGATCTATCCCAGTGGCTTAGCACAGCATCTGTTCTGTGATATGCCCTCAGAAAATGTACAGAAATAAATAAATTAGTGGCTGTTTTAAAATCTCATCTAGCTATGTAGAACATGCAAATAGTAGTACCTAATTATTTGTTAGTTAAAGCTAAAGAAGGGAAAATTTTTAGTTCTTATTCCAGTTACTCCCTAGTTCCCTAAAATTGGGGGATAAAAACATAGAGAAAAACAGGATTGGTTTTGTGTGTGTGTGTGTGTGTGTGTGTGTGTGTGTGTGTATGGGGAGAGAAGATATTTAGGTAGAAAACACTGTAGATCCCTATGACATTGACAAATGGCTAACATAGAGAAAATATAATCATATGCTATTTTTGAAAGCATATAAGCTAAACTTGGTGAGTTACACAAATAAAAGGCCCATTTACTAATGGCTGAAGAAAATAGGATATAAATCTGACGGAAGGAAAGATAATTACCTTACTTTAATTTGTTTTCTTTGCTGTTTACTCTCTATATGTTGTCTCTTGAGATATTGATTTTCTTCAGTTAGCAAGCAAGGTTAGCAAGAATAGTTTTCTTTAAACTTTGTCTGCAAAATGGTTTATCTCTGGGATGTTTCTCCCACCAGAAGTCTGATTGGTCACACTTACTTAATGGCAGCTGTTGGCTTTGGGAAGTGGCAAGGAGAATAGAAAATGGGGGCTGTTGATATTGGAGAAGAAGGAGCTGAGAGTTTGAGAAGGAAGAAAGGAAGGAAGTGACTCTTTCCAGTTTAGTCAAATTCTTCACAGGTCTTCACGGTACAGACTGAACTGAAGATGCAGCCATAGCCAGTTGTGTGTGAATGTACACTGCACATCAGCCCATCCATGCTTAATTATTATGAATTGCCTATTGGTATCATTTAAATTTAAGACTCAGAGTATATCCGCATGGTGCCAAAACACTTTTTACAAAGAGAAAAATCCATTTCATCACAATTTTCTCTTTTCAATGATTCCCCAATACCTCTCCAGAACTAGGGGCATCAGAACCATGTTAGATGGTTATTAAAAATACATAACTTACCTTGTTGGAAACCTTGTGAGTCAAAATCACCCGGTATGTGACCTAGGAATATCCATTTTATTAATCTCTCCAGACAATGCTGATAAGCAGTAGGACTAACAACTCTTGTGAAGTGAGCAATATGATTGATTTTCTAATAATTTTTGGACCATTTATTGTTTTCAAACCACATATTAAAAGTCAGAAACCTTACTTTCCAGAAGTTTATAAACTGAAAGATTGCCACCCTAAAAATGCAATGTAGTGAAATGGAAAGAGAACAGGATCTGATTTTAGAAGACTTCAGTTCAAGTGGGGTCTTTGGTTTGTTAATAACACTATGACTTTTGGCCAGCAAAGACTAAAAATGAAATTCTGGGTATTTGTGTTTATGACCCACAAAAATGGCGATTTTATATGGTTCAGCTTAATGGTTTAACTTTCTGAGCATTGTTTTCTGTGTTTTAAATGGGATCATATTATTATCAGAAGGCTATTTTTTTAGGGTTAAATTAGCTTTTACAAGTGATCCCACTTGAAAACTGTAATGTGAGCTGTTCTTTCATCTCCTTTGGAAACCACAGTACTAGTAAATGCCAGTCTTTATGTTTGGGCATTTGAAACATTGAAATATGGTCTGCAGTAATTTTTGTTGCATATACACATAAAACCTCCACACTCTGCAAAATTTAGGGGTGACCGTAAGCCCATGCCATCATATGAGAGTTCTCACAAAGAGCTATCACTTCTTATATGCCTTGGCTGGAATGGCTTCTTGGAGTTGTTGCCTTTCTATATGTCCTTATGCCATTCCTTCAGCCCTAGCCCAGTTCATTTTCTTAACTCAGCAGGCCACAGACCAGCTGCTTCATTATGTTGCTGGCTCTCGTGGTCAGCTGCATCCAAGGAACAGATCTTCAATTCCAGGAAGAGCTCCAATATTAGCATGCGGGCCAAATTCCAGGACCTCAGCATGGTGATTCCAACCAGCTACTTAAACTGAAAGGGGATTCATTGTCATAAGTTACCAAATTACTGCCAGTAATCATTGAGCAGCCATTGATAGAAAAGTGGTGGTATCTGAAAGAAGTAGATGTTCTGATCTTAAGAAATGTGAAGATTATAATCAGTCCAAGAAAAGACTGGTGGACAAGTTATCAATACCCAGAAAACTTTAGAAAATTATTCAGGCAGAGTTGAATTACAGGTACTGGTACCGGGAATTTGTGGTTTTGAGGGAGCCAAAATGAGTTTACCAAGAACAAGTTTAAGGAATGACCAATTGAACTTTCTTTTTCTGAGCAACTTTATTTGACTTTATAATTAATAATGTCTTTAATAATGTCCATCTGAAAAAGCCGGGAAAAATATGTGTTTCAGATTGAACAAGTGGAATCACAGCCAAATGAGTATTGTACCAAATGAGTATTGTTCAGAACGATCCTAAGTGGCCTCTGTGCAGTGATGTGCTGGAGCCATGCTAGCTCTTGAGAGGTTATTGTACACATCTCTTCCTAATGTCTCAGTCAGTGCTATTACATTGGTAGCTTGAAATTGGCCATGGTGGAACTATTCATACTAAGAAAATTGGTCACCGGTACAAACTGGGGCTTTATTTCCCTCTAGGGAATCAATTAAACATTTACCAGTACACCATTAGACCTATTTTTCCCCTTAGTTTTGAATTAAGTCAGTAAAAAAAAATGCATTTATGAGTCAGTGTACTAGAGTTAGCAGAGAAAAGAATGTCATATGCCTTATGCTTAGGTAGCTCCTTGTCTAGTGTGAGAGAAAGACATATGGCCAACAAAGCCCTTCATATTCTACTCCCTTGATTTCTTCTCTGCTCTCATCTTGTACCATTTTCTCTATTCATATGCTATATTCTTCCCCACACGTCTTTTTGCTATTCCAAAGCAGAATAGTAAATAGACACCACAAACTCATCCTTGCCTCAGGTTTTTGCATCTGCTGTTCCGTCTACCAAGGAATATCGTTCCTTCAGAATTCTGCATTTTTGGCTCTATCTAGATTCAAATATCACTTCTTCAGAAAAGCTTTCCCCAACTACCTCCGATCTAAAGTCACCAACATGCTCTGCCTCTCAGTAACTGTATTTTCACAAAACCCAGGTTTTAAATTTAAATATACTGTTAACTTTAGAATAGTTTTAGAATTACAGAAAATTTCCAAAGATAGTTCATAGTTCCTATTATATCCCACATTCAGTTTTCCATATTGTTAACACCATACATTACTGTGATGTATTTCTTTAAACAGAAAAACCAACATTAGTATATTACTATTAACTAAATTCCACATTTTATTTGGATTTCACTAGTTTTTACCTTATGCTCTTTTCTGTTCCATGATCACAACCAGGATGCCACATTATGTTCAGTTATCATTTTTCTGTAGCTTCCTCTCATCTTTGATAGTTTTTCAGATTTTCCTTATTTTCAGTGACCTTGACAAATTTGAGAAGTACTTGTGAGGAATTTTGTAGAATGTCCCACAATTGAGGTTTCTCGGAAGGTTTTCTTATGATTAGACTGAGGTTATACGTTTTTGGGAGGAAGACCACATGAGTGAAATGCCATTCTCACTAGATTATATCAAAGGTACATGTTATCAACATGAATTATCACTGAAAACACTAACCTTGAACAGCAGGCAGAGAAGGTTTGTCAGTTTTCTCCACACATTTCCATCACTGCTTTCTTTGGAATAATGCCATTAACCATAGTCTACAGTTGGGGTGGGAGTTAACCTCCATTTCCATGAGGGGGAGGATCTATATAAATTATTCTTCTGTACCAGAGATTTGACCCCTCTCCGCCATTTATTTATTCAATCATTTATTTATATTAAACATTTACTAGGACACCATTGAGTCTGTATTTTTGTATAGACTCATGGATATTTTAAATACTTTGGCTACAATCCATTACTCTCATTTTTTTTATTGCTCAAATTGTCCCAGTTTTAGCCAATGGGAACTCTTTCAGATTCACTCCTATATCCCTTTGATATACTTTAATCTTTTTCTTTTGATTTGAGTACTTTCTTACTTTCTGGTAATAAAAGATGCTCCAGGCTCATTTCATATATTCAGTGACCCAGCATTTCTCCAAGAAGCTCTAGTTCCTTTAATTCGAGAATGGTATTAGAAATCATGATCTAGGCATGGAATGTGCTTGTTGCTATAGAGGTATAGTTACTTTGAAACCCCCTTAGTGAACAGAACTAGACAGTGTATGTACACATACATATTAAACCACTTATACACGCCTACCTGTTTTTTTTTCTGTATCCATCTGTATTAAGCAGAAGATGAGTTTATACGGATGTCTGCAACTCTAATCCAGTATCACAAGGTTTATTCTACTTCCTTGCTTATCTGTAACCTCCTTTTCCAACAGTGAGAAACCTGACTCCCATCATCTGCCATCCATTTACTTGTTTGTCCAGTCCAAGCATACAGGTGTAGCAACTTCAGAATTGTTAATTTGCACTCCCATGAGAAACAACTTTACTAAAAGTAGACTACAGTGTTTATATTCAGTTCCTCTTGGGTGTAGTTTTATATTTTCTAGTCAAAAGACCATTTTCCAAAGTCAAAACCCAGTTTTAAAGCATGATAATGCTCAACATACCTGGAATCACCATATTTAAGTATATATTGTCTGTCTTCCCAAATAGAATATAAACTCCAGAAGAGCAAAAGAACTTGGCCTGTCTTGAACAACATTCTAACCTCAGTCAGCATATCAACAGTAATGCCAAGCATAGTTAATATTTATTACAGGTAGGGATGAACTCATTCACAGTACATGTTTTTATCACTTGATTTTGTTCACTTGACCAAGTGTAATTAGGTACTAGGTGAACAAAACATTCCTTGAAAACGTGGAAAAATGTTTGATAAGTAAAATGTCAGTGAATTAATTTGTACTGAGAAATAAGACTGCCAACAAACATGAAAACCCATACCAAAGGATATGTCTTCCTTCTCTGTAGGAAAATAATTTCTGACACATACTAATTGAGCAAAATCAAACGAGGGTAATGCTAATCACCAAGTGGCTGGAGCTATGGGGCAGAACCCTAGGGCCTGAGTCACCCAATCCTCTATAAATTGAAGTCAGTTTAAGAAAGTTATTGAACAGAGTCTGACCCTTCAAGTAGGTATGCCCCAGCCTGATTCAACTCTTCTCAGAGAGTATCTCTTTATTCCAGATGGATCCACAGTAAGTTTCACAAAATAATGTTCGACCTATAACCTTTACCCTTACATTGTTATTAATAGAACCTATGACCTGAACTAATGTTGAATACCTAATAGCTATATTCTAGACAGTTACTAGATAAAACAATTTTATGCTCACTACCATTCATTATTTGTTATAGGTTCAATTGAAAAAAAATATTTCAGGGGCACCTGGGTGGCTCAGTTGGTTGAGTGTCTGACTTAGGCTCAGGTCATGAACTCATGGTTCACGAGTTCGAGCCCTGCATCGGGCTCTGTGATGACAGCTCAGAGCCTGGAACCTGCTTTGAATTCTGTGTCTGTCTCTCTTTCTCTCTGCCCCTACCCCACTCGTGCTCTGTCTTTGTCTGTCTCTCTGTCTCTCTCTCAAAAATAAATAAACATTAAAAAAGATTTTAAATATTTAATAAGTGTTGTTTGGATATGTGGTACATATGCTTTTCCAGATAGTTTTAAATGAATTATTAGATTGACATAGCAGAAGATCTGATATGTGGCTCTTATATTGCCTCCCTTCCTGATACTCAAACATGCAGAAATGTTTTCACTACCAGCCTTATTGAATTCAGGACAGTCTAAAAACAACCTTGTTAAAACTGTGTGGTGTTGTCACAGGAATAAACAAATCTATGAAATTATTTTAAATAGAGTCCAAAATTTCTTGTTTAATTAAATCGACATTTCAAACTGGGTGACAGGGATGGGGTAAAAATAAAGGGGGTATTTTTTATCTTTTAATTAATGTTTCTTCCTACCATTTGCTGATTTTTAGTAAACAAAATTTACTTATTCAATTTAAACTGTAAGCTAGAAAGAAAAAGAAATATTCCAGAACTTCCCTGTGTCATAACTGAAAAGATGTTCACTTACAATATATAATAACCTCTTTGTATAACTTTGCCCTGAAAGAAAAATAATTCTATTTCACTTTTTATGCTAGGAATAGTTGTACTCCTGGGTAATTGTTTTGTTCAATGTTATGAACCCTGTGAACTATGTAATTGCCTGTTTCATATTTTATTTTGGATCTTAAAGTAATTAGAGCCAAATTTGTGCCACATGTAAAATTTATGCTGCCTCTCCAAAGGATATATTCTATTAAACTTCCTTAAATCTTTTTAGAAATAATTTTGGGGCATATGTATATAACTTAAATAAGAATGATTACATAGTTCCATCAGATGATTGTATGTGGATATCCCCTGTCTCCAGCGCAAGAATATACCTGCCAAATTGTCTGGAAAACTTATGGAAGATGGTCAGATTACACTTTCTCTTAGTGCTGGACACCAACAGGATAATTCTTACTCTTTAGCTCCACATTTCATAGATTATATACAAATCACTTCATATTAAGGAAATATTATACAAAGCATGTCACCATTACCTGCAATCACATGTTGTCTTACATGAATTGTATTTCAGTGTCTCTGATAAAGACTTGAGCATTGCCTTAATCCTTGGAGAAAATAAGCATGCTAACCTTAAAAGGAATGTCTGAACAAGCTACTCTTAGGATCATTATCCTTGCAAATATCCTTATTTCAGTTTTCTATTACTGTATAAAAATTGTCACATACTTAATGGAGTAAAACAACACTAGTCATTTATTATTCTTACCTTTTCATCATTTTAGGTGTTGACTGTACTCAGGTAGGCAGCTCCTTCTTCTAGTCTTTCATGTGGTTGGACAGTAACAAAGACTGGAATCATTTTTTCCAAGTTTTTATTTAAATTCCATTTAGTTAATATACAGTGTAATATTAGTTACAGGAATAGAATTTAGTGACTCATCACTTACATACAACACCCAGTGCTCATCACAAAAAGTGTCCCCTTAGCACCCATCACCTATTTCAAAACCCTTCCCCTCCCCACCCACCGCCCTCCAGTAACCTTGTTTGTTCTCTATAGTGAAGAGTCTGTTTCCTGGTTTGCCTCTCTTCCACTCCCCCTACCCTGTGTTCATCTGTTTTGCTTCTTGAATTCCACATTTGAATGAAATCATATGGTATTTGTCTTTCTCTGACTTACTCACTTAGCATAATACTCTCTATCTCCATCTACATCATTGCAAATAGCAAAATTTCATTCTTTTTTAATGGCTGAGTAATATCCCATTATATATATATGTGTGTGTGTGTGTGTGTATATATATATATATATATATACACACACACACACACACACACACACACACACATATATATGTGTAGGTATATATATATAACTGTATATATATATATACATATATATAATCATTCTTCTTTTTCTTTCAATATATGAAATTTATTGTCAAATTGGTTTCCATACAACACCCAGTGCTCATCCCAACAGGTGCCCTCCTCAATACCCATCACCTACGCTCCCCTCCCTCCCACCCCCCATCAACCCTCAGTTTATTCTCAGTTTTTAAGAGTCTCTTATGCTTTGGCTCTCTCCCTCTCTAACCTCTTTTTTTTTTTTCCTTCCCCTCCCCCATGGATTTCTGTTAAGTTTCTCAGGATCCACATAAGAGTGAAAACATATGGTATCTGTCTTTCTCTGTATGGCTTATTTCACTTAGCATAACACTCTCCAGTTCCATCCACGTTGCTACAAAGGGCCATATTTCGTTCTTTCTCATTGCCATGTAGTACTCCATTGTGTATATAAACCACAATTTCTTTTTTTTTTCAATATATGAAATTTATTGTCAAATTGGTTTCCATACAACACCCAGTGATCATCCCAACAGGTGCCCTCCTCAATACCCATCACCCACCCTCCCCTCCCTCCCATCCCCTATCAACCCTCATTTGTTCTCAGTTTTTAACAGTCTCCTATGCTTTGGCTCTCTCCCACTCTAACCTCTTTTTTTTTTTTTTTCCTTCGCCTCCCCCATGGGTTTCTGTTAAGTTTCTCAGGATCCACATAAGAGTGAAACCATATGGTATCTGTCTTTCTCAGTATGGCTTATTTCACTTAGCATCACACTCTCCAGTTCCATCCACGTGGCTACAAAGGGCCATATTTCATTCTTTCTCATTGCCACGTAGTATTCCATTGTGTATATAAACCACCATTTCTTTATCCATTCATCAGTTGATGGACATTTAGGCTCTTTCCATAATTTGGCTATTGTTGAGAGTGCTGCTATAAACATTGGGGTACAAGTGCCCCTATGCATCAGCACTCCTGTATCCCTTGGGTAAATTCCTAGCAGTGCTATTGCTGGGTCATAGGGTAGGTCTATTTTTAATTTTGTGAGGAACCTCCACACTGTTTTCCAGAGCGGCTGCACCAGTTTGCATTCCCACCAACAGTGCAAGAGGGTTCCCGTTTCTCCACATCCTCGCCAGCATCTATAGTCTCCTGATTTGTTCATTTTGGCCACTCTGACTGGCGTGAGGTGATATCTGAGTGTGGTTTTGATTTGTATTTCCCTTATAAGGAGCGACATTGAACATCTTTTCATGTGCCTGTTGGCCATCCGGATGTCTTCTTTAGAGAAGTGTCTATTCATGTTTTCTGCCCATCTCTTCACTGGGTTATTTGGTTTTCGGGTGTGGAGTTTGGTGAGCTCTTTATACATTTTGGATACTAGCCCTTTGTCTGATATGTCATTTGCAAATATCTTTTCCCATTCCATTGGTTGCCTTTTAGTTTTGTTGGTTGTTTCCTTTGCTGTGCAGAAGCTTTTTATCTTCATAAGGTCCCAGTAATTCATTTTTGCTTTTAATTCCCTTGCCTTTGGGGATGTGTCGAGTAAGAGATTGCTACAGCTGAGGTCAGAGAGGTCTTTTCCTGCTTTCTCCTCTAGGGTTTGGATGGTTTCCTGTCTCACATTCAGGTCCTTTATCCATTTTGAGTTTATTTTTGTGAATGGTGTGAGAAAGTGGTCTAGTTTCAACCTTCTGCATGTTGCTGTCCAGTTCTCCCAGCACCATTTGTTAAAGAGACTGTCTTTTTTCCATTGGATGTTCTTTCCTGCTTTGTCAAAGATGAGTTGGCCATACGTTTGTGGGTCTAGTTCTGGGGTTTCTATTCTATTCCATTGGTCTATGTGTCTGTTTTTGTGCCAATACCATGCTGTCTTGATGATGACAGCTTTATAGTAGAGGCTAAAGTCTGGAATTGTGATGCCTCCTGCTTTGGTCTTCTTCTTCAAAATTACATTGGCTATTCGGGGCCTTTTGTGGTTCCATATGAATTTTAGGATGGCTTGTTCTAGTTTCGAGAAGAATGCTGGTGCAATTTTGATTGGGATTGCATTGAATGTGTAGATAGCTTTGGGTAGTATTGACATTTTGACAATATTTATTCTTCCAATCCATGAGCAGGGAATGTCTTTCCATTTCTTTATATCTTCTTCAATTACTTTCATAAGCTTTCTATAGTTTTCAGCATACAGATCTTTTACATCTTTGGTTAGATTTATTCCTAGGTATTTTATGCTTCTTGGTGCAATTGTGAATGGGATCAGTTTCTTCATTTGTCTTTCTGTTGCTTCATTGTTAGTGTATAAGAATGCAACTGATTTCTGTACATTGATTTTGTATGCTGCAACTTTGCTGAATTCATGTATCAGTTCTAGCAGACTTTTGGTGGAGTCTATCGGATTTTCCATGTATAATATCATGTCATCTGCCAAAAGTGAAAGCTTGACTTCATCTTTGCCAATTTTGATGCCTTTGATTTCCTTTTGTTGTCTGATTGCTGATGCTAGAACTTCCAACACTATGTTAAGCAACAGCGGTGAGAGTGGGCATCCCTGTCGTGTTCCTGATCTCAGGGAAAAAGCTCTCAGTTTTTCCCCATTGAGGATGATGTTAGCTGTGGGCTTTTCCTAAATGGATTTGATGATGTTTAAGTATGTTCCTTCTATCCCGACTTTCTCAAGGGTTTTTATTAAGAAAGGGTGCTGGATTTTGTCAAAGGCCTTTTCTGCATCGATTGACAGGATCATATGGTTCTTCTCTTTTTTTTTTTTATTAAAGTGATGTATCACATTGATTGATTTGTGAATGTTGAACCAGCCCTGCATCCCAGGAATGAATCCCACTTGATCATGGTGAATAATTCTTTTTATATGCTGTAGAATTCGATTTGCTAGTATCTTATTGAGAATTTTTGCATCCATATTCATCAGGGATATTGGCCTGTAGTTCTCTTTTTTTACTGGGTCTCTGACTGGTTTAAGAATCAAAGTAATACTGGCTTCATAGAATGAGTCTGGAAGTTTTCCTTCCCTTTCTATGTTTTGGAATAGCTTGAGAAGGATAGGTATTATCTCAGCTTTAAACGTCTGGTAGAACTCCCCTGGGAAACCATCTGGTCCTGGACTCTTATTTGTTGGGAGATTCTTGATGACTGATTCCATTTCTTCGCTGGGTATGGGTCTGTTCAAGCTTTCTATTTCCTCCTGATTGAGTTTTGGAAGAGTGTGGGTGTTTAGGAATTTGTCCATTTCTTCCAGGTTGTCCAGTTTGTTGGCATATAATTTTTCATAGTATTCCCTGATAATTGTTTGTATCTCTGAGGGATTGGTTGTAATAATCCCATTTTCATTCATGATTTTATCTATTTGGGTCATCTCCCTTTTCTTTTTGAGAAGCCTGGCTAGAGGTTTGTCAATTTTGTTTATTTTTTCAGAAAACCAACTCTTGGTTTTGTTGATCTGCTCTACAGTTTTTTTAGATTCTATATTGTTTATTTCTGCTCTGATCTCTATTATTTCTCTTCTTCTTCTGGGTTTAGGCTGCCTTTGCTGTTCTGCTTCTATTTCCTTTAGGGGTGCTGTTAGATTTTGTATTTGGGATTTTTCTTGTTTCTTGAGATAGGCCTGGATTGCAATGTATTTTCCTCTCAGGACTGCCTTCACTGCATCCCAAAGGGTTTGGATTGTTGTATTTTCATTTTCGTTTGTTTCCATATATTTTTTAATTTCTTCTCTAATTGCCTGGTTGACACACTCATTCGTTAGTAGGGTGTTCTTTAACCTCCATGCTCTTGGAGGTTTTCCAGTCTTTTTCTTGTGGTTGATTTCAAGCTTCATAGCATTGTGGTCTGAAAGTATGCATGGTATAATTTAAATTCTTGTAAACTTATGAAGTGCTGTTTTGGACCCAGTATATGATCTATCTTGGAGAATGTTCCATGTGCACTCGAGAAGAAAGTATATTCTGTTGCTTTGGGATGCAGAGTTCTAAATATATCTGTCAAGTCCATCTGATCCAATGTATCATTCAGGGCCCTTGTTTCTTTATTGACTGTGTGTCTAGATGATCTATCCATTTCTATAAGTGGGGTGTTAAAGTCCCCTGCAATTACCACATTCTTATCAATAAGGTTGCTTATGTTTGTAATTGTTTTATACATTTGGGGGCTCCTGTATTCGGCGCATAGACATTTATAATTGTTAGCTCTTCCTGATGGATAGACCCTGTGATTATTATATAATGCCCTTCTTCATCTCTTGTTACAGCCTTTAATTGAAAGTCTAGTTTGTCTGATATAAGTATGGCTACTCCAGCTTTGTTTTGACTTCAAGTGGCATGATAAATAGTTCTCCATCCCCTCACTCTCAGTCTAAAGGTATCCTCAGGTCTAAAATGAGTCTCTTGTAGACAGAAAATAGATGGGTCTTGTTTTTTTATCCATTCTGATACCCTGTGTCTTTTGGTTGGCGCATTTAGTCCATTTACATTCAGTGTTATTACAGAAAGATATGGGTTTAGAGTCATTGTGATGTCTGTAGGTTTTATGCTTGTAGCGATGTCTCTGGTACTTTGTTTCACAGGATTCCCCTTAGGATCTCTTGTAGGGCTGGTTTAGTGGTGATGAATTCCTTCAGTTTTTGTTTGTTTGGGAAGACCTTTATCTCTCCTTCTATTCTAAATGACAGACTTGCTGGATAAAGGATTCTCGGCTGCATATTTTTTTCTCTTCATCACATTGAAGATCTCCTGCCATTCCTTTCTTGCCTGCCAATTTTCAGTAGAGAGATCGGTCATGAGTCTTATAGGTCTCCCTTTATATGTTAGAGCACGTTTATCTCTAGCTGCTTTCAGAATTTTCTCTTTATCCTTGTATTTTGCCAGTTTCACTATGATATGTTGTGCAGAAGATCGATTCAAGTTACGTCTGAAGGGAGGTCTCTGTGCCTCTTGGATTTCAATGCCTTTTTCCTTCCCCAGTTCAGGGAAGTTCTCAGCTATTATTTCTTCAAGTACACCTTCAGCACCTTTCCCTCTCTCTTCCTCCTCTGGGATACCAATTATGCGTATATTATTTCTTTTTAGTGTATCACTTAGTTCTCTAATTTTCCCCTCATACTTCTGGATTTTTTATCTCTCTTTTTCTCAGCTTCCTCTTTTTCCATAATTTTATCTTCTAGTTCACCTATTCTCTCCTCTGCCTCTTCAATCCAAGCCGTGGATGTTTCCATTTTATTTTGCATCTCGTTTAAAGCGGTTTTCAGCTCCTCCTGACTTTTCCTTAGTCCCTTGATCTCTGTAGCAATAGACTCTCTGCTGTCCTCTATACTATTTTCAAGCCCAGCGATTAATTTTATGACTATTATTCTAAATTCACTCTCTGTTATATCATTTAAATCCTTTTTGATCAATTCATTAGCTGTTGTTATTTCCTGGACGTTTTTCTGAGGGGAATTCTTCCGTTTCATCATTTTGGATAGTCCCTGGAGTGGTGCAGGACTGAGGGGCACTTCCCCTCTGCTGTCTTGAATAAGTTGCATTGGTGGGCGGGGCCACAATCAGACCTGATGTCTGACCCCAGCCCACCGCTGGGGCCACAGTCAGAACGGTGTGTGCCTTCTCTTCCCCTCTCCTAGGGGTGGGATTCACTGTGGGGTGGCGTGGCCCATCTGGGCTACTTGCACACTGCCAGGCTTGTGGTGCTGGGGATCTGGCGTATTAGCTGGGGTGGGTAGGCACGGTGCACGGGGGCAGGAGGGGCATGCTTAGCTTGCTTCTCCTTAGGTGATCCACTTCAGGAGGGGCCCTGTGGCAGCGGGAGGGAGTCAGACCCGCTGCAGGAGGGGTGGCTCCACAGAAGCACGGCGATGGGTGTTTGGTGCAAGCAAGTTCCCTGGCAGGAACTGGTTCCCTTTGGGATTTTGGCTGGGGGATGGGCGAGGGAGATGGCGCTGGCTAGCGCCTTTGTTCCCCGCCAAACTGAGCTCTGTCATCCCGGGGCTCAGCAACTCTCCCTCCCTTTGTCCTCCAGCCTTCCCACTTTCCGAGCAGAGCTGTTAACTTATGACCTCCCAGATGCTAAGTCCCGCTTGCTGTCGGAACACACTCCGTCCAGCCCCTCCGCTTTTGCCAGCCAGACTCGGGGGCTCTGCTTGGCCGGCAGGCTGCCCCTCCACCCCGGCTCCCTCCCGCCAGTCCGTGGAGCGCGCACTGCCTCGCCTCCCTTCCTACCCTCCTCTGTGGGCCTCTCGTCTGCGCTTGGCTCCGGAGACTCTGTTCTGCTAATCCTCTGGCGGTTTTCTGGGTTATTTAGGCAGGTGTAGGTGGAATCCAAGTGATCAGCAGGACACGCGGTGAGCCCAGCGTCCTCCTATGCCGCCATCTTCCGAAAAGCCCTCTATATATTCATTCTTCTTTATCCATTCATCAGTCAGTGGACATTTGGGCTCTTCAGATTGGAATCATTTCTGAGAATTCTACTCATACATAGCTGGCAGGTGATTCTCTCCTCATGCTGGGACCTCAGCAAAGGCTGTCGACTGGGGCACCTACATGGTGCCTCTTCATGTGACCTACATTCCAGGGGTCAACATCATGAGAAAGAGAGAGCCAGGAGGGAGCTATATTACCCTTTTAAAGCTAGCCTTAGAAGCCATGCAGCATCATTCTTGCCACATTCTATTAGAAGCTAGTCACTAAATCCAACCTATATTCCAGAAGAGAGGAATTAGATTTCAACTTTTAATTGGAAAGATAAAAGATAAAGAGTTTTTTTGGACATTCTTTCAAAATAACCTACACATCATACTTTTTGCTATTAATTCCTATTTGTTGCAGATGGCTACCGTTCCCTCTCTAGGTTCCCCATTCTTTAGTGGGGTGGCCTCCACTGGGCCTTTGTCTACCTAGAGATTGATGTCACCATACAATGTGCAACATAATGGCCTGGGACTCCATGGCTTCCTGTCACTGTGTTCTGTCTCCAAAGTTTTGCATCATTGCTGGATTCTGTCTTTATTTCTTTTATGCTTAATGTGACAGTGTCTTGTGCTCAGGTTAATTGAAAAGAACTTTCATTCTTTACTGCTGATGGTAGTCTAAAATTTTAAGTCTTCTCTGGGTCTAACAGGTAGAATAATAAGGGATTCTGGACATTTGTAATAATCCCTGTGCCCTTAGTTAATTCAGAAAGTGGAAAATAGTGTCCAGTGTGTTTTAGTGTCTTTATGCATCAGTCAATAATAGCACCTCATAGACTATTTCACATTCTATTCAGTTGGTGAGCTATCTGGTTGAGTAGGGCTAAATCAAAAGACCAATTTATTCATCACACGATTCCAAATATTGAAAAGTATGTTGTTACTGTAGGCACATGGGGTCACTGGAGAGAATCGAAGGATTGGCTTTTGCCCCTATGTAACATGACACTTAGAAATTACTGCCTGGAACAGTATTCCTTGCCCTTTGAAATGTAAAACCTTGAAAACATTCCATAGCACAATATTGCCATTAGTCAAGGCAAGACTCATAATAGTTCTATACTTAGAGAATTACTGAGAATTGTGGAAATAATACAGTATTTTTGTTAAGTGGATATCTGTGGTATAATAAAGTGAATATTTTGTAGGTTCTTTGTGTGCATGTTCATGTAAGTAGGTTTAATGAAAACAGCACATGTGTTACATCAGCACTAGTCTATGGCATGTATGTACAAATCAGTCATTTCCAAATGCACGTAACTTGATCCTTCAACTGATATTAAGATGGTTATCCTATTTGTTACTCTACAGTCTAATGTTTTATGTGAAACAAGACTGATTTTTAACCTTTGAACTATAAATTTTTAAATCAGGTCGGTGTCCTACAGTATGGGATTAATTTACTTTAGTTAAATTAATATGTCCAATTTGAAAGACAACTCAACTTCTTTTGCTCAGCCCAGGTGTATTAAATTTCCAACAGAGAAGAAACTTCCCACTGTGTTTAAACTTTGAATATATTTACAGAGGATTAAAAATACCAGCACTTTATAGTCACATGCTGGTGAAAATTGCCTTTGAAATAATTCATGAAGTAGGAAAAATGGAGTTTTAGTAATGTAGAATATAAACCAGTTTTGGTTAAGATTTAGTATTTGTACAACATTAAGGGATATTTAGTGTGTAAATATGTTCAATAGCATTTTTTATTACAGACCCCAGAGCATTTTAAATAGACTTATTAAAATCTTCACTTCTCTGTTTTGATTAGGGAAATGCTCCCATCTTATGCTTGGCATTTTCCTCATAGTTCTAGAATAGTCACAGTAGAGAATTATAGAGTAAGTGAATCAGATTGTAGATTGGAAAAATGGAATCATTCATTGAGATGACTAGGCAAAGTATTTTTTCACAAATCTAAAATATACATATAAAACCTATATTACCACCATCCGTTGTGCTCACTGACATTAAAAGAGAGAGTAAATCTCTTGGAATATAAAACTTTTATATACTACTGTCTGTCTCAGAGTTATCTATCAATCCTTCCCAGCAACAGAAAAAAAAATCAGGAATCCTTCCTCCACCCCCAAACACTCCAACCCAATATAATATGTCAAGATACACAATGTGAGAAACTCTGGTGCTCTCCCTGGTTGCCATTTTGCTATCACAAATTGATCCCATTATCATAATTTCTTTATCAATCAGTTATCCTGAACTAACATGTTTCTTTTTGACTCCCTCTGTAAACTGCATTTGACTTAGTTTTCCCTAGGTGTTCATATGCATGAGAGGTAAGTGGTTACAGGAGATCTTGGTAGTACTTAATAATATTCTAAATTAATAATGTGCCACAAGGTGGCACTCTTGCAAGTCCGGTGTGGTCTTGAGCAAGTATTTTTCCAAATCTTAGGCTATTGTCAACCTAATCAGTGAGCTTATAGTTAGTTATTCCTTGCCCCACCCACATAGGACTTTAAGCTCTTATACTTCCAGGTGGGACAAGAAAAAATAGAGCAGAGGGGATCTATAGAGAAATAATGCCCACTTCTGGCTAGGAAATGAAGGAAGAGGAAAATGAGGGAGAGAGGGAATGAAGGAAGCAGTCTCCAATTTTCCCACTTGGGACTGTAGGAGATAGAAAGAAGGTACTTTTGATGAATAAGGATAACTTTAAAGGCTGAGAAGGAGGCTAATTCTTTTATTCTCCACTGAGAAAGTTAGGAAAACATTACTTTTTAGTCTGCCTCTCTCCCACCAACTTTCAACAAGACTCTAGGAACTTGGCTTATAATGGGACTTGGCAGAAGACCTGACATTTTCCTTTCCTGAACCAACCCCAATTCCCAATGGCACAGGCATGGGATTGAGATCTGACTAGCCTGATAAAGCGGGGCTCATTGTACCTGCTGAACCAGAAGATGCAATGGGGGATCAGTTATAATCATTAATCTGCCACCAGTGGAGAGCAAGTTGAGGTCCAATTGTTCTGACCAATTTAAAAGAGACCAGATCACTAACTGAACCAGTCAGAGACTAGAGCCATACTGTCAGCAAGGTCAACCCCACCCATGTTTACAAGTAATCCTGTCCCAGAGACTAGAGGAATAGAGGACATCATACTCGAGGACCTTGGATCTTTATCATGGCAGGGAGATCCTTCTGTTTGTATACCTGGCACCACCTTAGAGAGTTAAGCAGGGGAGACTCCTCAGGGAGGCTCTCTGAAAATTTAAGTATTTTATTCCAAGTCTGATAATCTGCATTTTCAAAAGATGTTCCTCAATATTATTTCATCAGAATAAGTTTAAGTCAGATTGAATATTTAGTGCTTATTGTTTCTCCATTGACAACTTGCTGGTTAAGGGTGATATCTAGATGAAAAGTGAACTTCATTTAATTTGCATTACCTGACCTTTTAAGAGTGGAGACAAAGTGATCCACTCAGCTTGCTTCTTTGGACAGGGATCCTCCTTTTTCTTCCCTACCATGTCAGTGGAGGAGAAGAGAAAACACTATAGCATCCTTGTGTTTGTAGCATTCTCTGTGAGTCTGAATTGATGAGCAAAGGTCTATTCATATTTAGATGCAAGAACTTATTCTAAGCCCCATATTTAAAATAAAAATTAGTCTTTAATTAAAGTATAGTCTACTGAGTGCAAGAAGCTGTGCTTGGAGCTATAAATAGTAAGTTCTCAGTACAAATTGTCATCATTCTAGTGAAGTCTGTCTTTTCTTTATGTTCTCTGTCCAAAATCTCATACACACTAAACCAATTCTTCACCCCTGTTGTGAGTTCTGTCCACATCTTTCAATCTATTAGAAGCTTTCTGGTTTCACTTATACCCTCCCAGCTTATATTTAGGATTAATTGTGCTAACGATGAAAATGCCAACTTTTGTGCCTCATGTTACTGTCCTCCAGTGAGAGACCACTAGAAATACCTTCTTATCAACAGAATTAACTTTATTTTTTTACAACAAAGGAGACTAAACCATGAGGAACAGTGGAACATGCTGATAAGGAGTTGGGGGATTATTCTAGGATTTGGGCCTATGCTAATTGATTTTAGGGAGGCTCCAAGGAAGTGAATGTCATGTTCTGGAATGTATACTGTCAGAAAGCAGGAGCAATTTTTTTCTAGATGACAAAAGGAACTGAGGAGGGATAGAATTGTCACAATAGCATTCACTCAAGTTAGCAGAGAGAGGAAAGTGTTTGTTCAGTTTTGTGGTTGCACAGGGGCTTTATTTTTTGTTGTTGTTGCTGTTTAAATTTCTGTTGCAGCATGGTCATACAGTGGTCTTTGTCTCGTTTTGACACCATCACAGAGAATCCTTGTCCAGTGTTGATGTTCTATGAAATGATGTTTAGCAAGTATGTATAGCTTATCTGGCAGCAACAAGGCCAACTATAAATTGGTAACACTCAGGCCTCTTATTTTCTTTCTCACATAGAAGCTTTCTCACTCTGCACTGACGGGTCTGCCATGCCAATTACGAACCTTTTCTGTCAAGAGTTGATCTGAAGAAAATTATGATCATTTGCTTTGACAATCCACTACAAATTAATGTTTTCTAACACCAAGTACTCCTTCACTGCTCCTCAACAATAAAAAAATACATACTTCTTGTTGAATTTTTATTATAAGGACTGTACAAGCCAATTCACCCTCTTCATGTACTCCTCAAGGATACAATTTAACCACAGCATCACTTTCTCTTAATGAATATATTCTTAAATGAATATATCTTACAAAGTACTTGAAAGACTGAGTCCATATAATTAGAAAATCCACTTTTTAACCACCTCCCTTCTTCATTACCTTTATATAACTCTCAATTTCAGCCCTCTCTCTTGTTCCAGAGGTTTCCCACTTTACTATCAATGCTAATACTCCTGATTCCTTGAAATCTAACAATATGATGTTGTCCAATCCACCCTTTCCTCTGCCATCATATTTTTTTATTTTTCATGTATTAAATTTCAGTTTCCCCTTATCTACATATATTCCCATCTTTTGCCAAACTAGGAATAAGCTAACCTTGTTCCTCCTTGAGCTCTCATTTCTTAACACATTCATTTACTTACTGTTTATTTTTTTATCTTGAAAAATAAAAAAATCATAAAATTACAGAGAAAAAATATAACACCTGTTTTTTCCAACCAAATATTATCAAGTATTCATGTTTTCTATGTAAAACACTTTTTAATATAAAAAATTTCACCTGGAATTGACAGTTTGTTATCTTAAGATACTGACAGAATTACTCTGGTTAAAAGTAAATATGTCATATAAAGCAAAAAGTTCTTTTCTGTAATTTCAGTTTCTCTCTTACTTCGATCCCCAGGTCACTATTGTCTGAAATTCTGTTCTTCTGACTTGTGTTTTTCCTTCCCAAGACGAGTTCATTAAGTCTTGATGACTTTTTCTTTCTCACAGTCTTTTTTTCTACTCTTCCCATTCTTTTAATATGAAATTTATTGTCAAATTGGTTTCCATACAACACCCAGTGCTCATCCCAGTAGGTGCCCTCCTAAATGCCCATCACCCACTTTCCTTCCCTCCCACCTCCCATCAACCCTCAGTTTATTCTCAGTTTTCAACAGTTTCTTGTGGTTTGGCTCCCTCCCTCTCTAACTTTTCTTTTCCTTCCCCTCCCCCATGGTCTTCTGTTAAGTTTCTCTGGATCCACATAAGACAGCAAACATATGGTATCTGTCTTTCTCTGTATGACTTATTTCACTTAGCATCACACTCTCCAGTTCCAACCACGTTGCTACAAAAGGCCAGATTTCATTCTTTCTCACTGCAAAGTAGTATTCCATTGTGTATATAAACCACAATTTCTTTATCCTTTTGTGAGTTGATAGACATTTAGGCACTTTCCATAATTTGGCTATTGTTGAAAGTGCTGCTATAAACATTGGGGTGCAAGTGCCCCTATACATCAGCACTCCTGTATCCCTGGGGTAACATCCTAGCAGTGCTATTGCTGGGTCATAGGGTAGGTCTATTTTTAATTTTTTGAGGAACTTCCAAACTATTTTCCAGAGTGGCTGCACCAGTTTGCATTCACACCAACAGTGCAAGAGGGTTCCGATTTTTCCACATCCCCTCCAGCATCTATAGTCTCCTGATATGTTCATTTTAGCCATTCTGACTGGCATGTGGCAAATCCATGGCAAAACGATCTCAGTGTGGTTTTGATTTGTATTTCCCTGATGAGGAGCAATGTTGAGCATCTTTTCATGTGCCTGTTGGCCATCTGGATGTCTTCTTTAGAGAGTGCCTATTCATGTTTTCTGCCCATTTCTTCACTGGGTTATTTGTTTTTTGGGTGTGGAGTTTGGTGAGCTCTTTATAGATTTTGGATACTAGCCCTTTGTCTGATACTTCATTTGAAAATATCTTTTCCCATTCCGTTGGTTGCCTTTTAGTTTTGTTGATGGTTTCCTTTGCTGTGCCGAAGCTTTTAATCTTGATGAGGTCCTAGTAGTTCATTTTTGCTTTTAATTCCCTTGCCTTTGGAGATGTGTCAAGTAAGAAATTGCTGTGGCTGAGGTCAGAGAGTTTTTTTTCCTGCTTTCTCCTCTAGAGTTTCTCCTCTAGAAACCCTAGGGTTTCTCCTCTAGGGTCAAAAAGGACCATTCAGGTCCTTTATCCATTTTGAGTTTATTTTTGTGAATGGTGTAAGAAATTGGTCTGGTTTCATTCTTCTGCATGTTGCTGTCCAGCTCTCCCAGCACCATTTGTTAAAGAGACTCTCTTTTTTCCATTGGATATTCTTTCCTGCTTTATGTAAGATTAGTTGGCTACTTTTGTGGGTCCAATTATGGAGTCTCTGTTCTATTCCATTGGTCTATGTGTCTGTTTTTGTGCCAATACCATGCTGTCTTGATGATTACAACTTTGTAGTAGAGGCTAAAGTCTGGGATTGTGATGCCTCCCGCTTTGGTCTTCTTTGTCAATATTACATTGGCTATTCGGGGTCTTTTGTGGTTCCATACAAATTTTAGGATTGGTTGCTCTAGCTTCGAGAAGAATGCTGGTGCAATTTTGATTGGGATTGCATTGAATGTGTAGATAGCTTTGGGTAGTATTGACGTTTTAACAATATTTATTCTTCCAATCCATGAGCAGGGAATGTCTTTCCATTTCTTTATATCTTCTTCAATTTCCTTCATAAGCTTTCTATAGTTTTCAGTATACAGGTCTTTTACATCTTTGGTTAGGTTTATTCCTAGGTATTTTATGCTTCTTGGTGCAACTGTGAATGGGATCAGTTTCTTTATTTGTCTTTCTGTTGCTTCATTATTAGTGTATAAGAATGCATCTGATTTCTGTACATTGATTTTGTATCCTGCGACTTTGCTGAATTCATGTATCAGTTCTAGCAGACTTTTGGTGGAATCTATCAGGTTTTCCATGTATAGTATCATGTCATCTGCAAAAAGCGAAAGCCTGACTTCATCTTTGCCAATTTTGATGCCTTTGATTTCCTTTTGTTGTCTTATTGCTGATGCTAGAACTTCCAACACTATGTTAAGCAACAGCAGTGAGAGTGGGCATCCCTGTCGTGTTCCTGATCTCAGGGGGAAAGCTCTCAGTTTTTCCCCATTGAGGTTGATATTAGCTGTGGGCTTTTCATCAATGGCTTTGATGATATTTAAGTATGTTCCTTCTATCCCAACTTTCTCGAGGGTTTTTATTAAGGATGCTGAATTTTGTCAAATGCTTTTTCTGCATCCGTTGACAAGATCATATGGTTGTTATATTTTATTAATGTGATGTATCACATTGATTGATTTGCAAATATTGAACCAGCCCCCATTCAGGGCCCTTGTTTCTTTATTGATCCTGTGTCTAGATGATTTTTCCATTGTTGTAAGCAGAGTATTAAAATCCCCTGCAATTACCACATTCTTAACAATAAGGTTGCTTATGTTTGTGACTATTTTATATATTTGGAGGCTCCCATATTTGGCACATAGACATTTATAATTGTTACCTCTTCCTGATGGATAGTCCCTGTAATTATTATATGATGCCCTTCTTCATCTCTTGTTACAGCCTTTAATTTAAAGTCTAGTTTGTCTGATACAAGTTGGCTACTCCAGCTTTTTTTTTTTTTTTGACTTCAGTAGCATGATAAATAGTTCTCCATCCCCTCACTTTCAATCTGAAGGTGTCCTCAGGTCTAAAATGAGTCTCTTGTAGACAGCAAATAGATGGGTCTTGTTTTTTTTTATCCATTCTGATACCCTATGTCTTTTGGTTGGAGCATTTAGTCCATTTACATTCAGTGTTATTATTTAAAGATGTTTGTTTAGAGTCATTGTGATGTCTGTAGGTGTCATACTTGTAGTGATGTCTCTGGTACTTTGTGGTCCTTGCAACATTTCACTCACAGAATCCCCCTTAGGATCTCTTATAGGGATGGTTTATTGGTGATGAATTCCTTCAGTTTTTGTTTGGGAAGAGCTTTATCTCTCCTTCTATTCTGAATGACAGACTTGCTGGGTAAAGGATTATTGGCTGTATTTTTTTTTCTGTTCATCACAGTGAAGATTTCCTGCCAATCCTTTCTGGCCTGCCAAGTTTCAGTAGATAGGTCTGCTACTAGTCTTACGGTCTCCCTTTGTAAGTTAGAGCATGTTTATTCCTAGCTGCTTTCAGAATTTTCTCTTTATCCTTGTATTTTGCCAGTTTCACTATGATATGTCTTGCAGATCGATTCAAGTTATGTCTGAAGGGAGTTCTCTGTGCCTGTTGGATTTCAATACCTTTTTCCTTCCCCAGATCAGGGAAGTTCTCAGCTATGATTTGTTCAAGTATACCTTCAGCCCCTTTCTCTCTCACTTCTTCTTCTGAAATTCCTATGATATGAATATTGTTCCATTTGATTGCATCATTTTATTCTCTAATACTCCCCTCATCTCCTGGATTTTTTAATCTTTTTCTCAGCTTCTTCTTTTTCCATAATTTTATCTTCTAATTCACCTATTCTCTCCTCTGCCTCTTAAATCCGTGCTATGGCTGCCTCCATTTGATTTTGCACCTCATTTATAGCATTTTTTTAGCTCCTCAGGACTATTTTTTAGTCTCTTGATCTCTGTAGCAATAGATTATCTGCTGTCCTCTATGCTTTTTTCAAGCCCAGTGATTAATTAGGACTGTTGTTCTAAATTCTTTTTCCGTTATATTGCTTAAATCGCTTTTGATTGGTTTGTTAGCTGTCGCTACTTCCTGGGGTTTGTCTTGAGGAGAATTCTTCCATTTCATCATTTTGGGTAGTCCCTGCTGTAGCTCCAAACTGCAGGGCACTTCCCTGTACTATCCCGAGTAACTTGTGTTGGTGGGCAGGGCTGCAGTCAGACCCCATGTCTGCCCTCAGCCTGCCACTGGAGCCACAGTCAGACTGGTATGTAGCTTATCTTCCCCTCTCCCAGGGGCAGGACTCACTGTGGAGTGGTGTGGGCCCTGTCTGGGCTACTTGCACACTGCCAGGCTTGTGGTGCTGCTTCCATGGGATCTGGCCAACGGTGTATTAGATGGGGTGGATCCGCAAGGTGCACAGGGGCGGGAGGGGCAGGCTTAGCTCGCTTTGCCTTCGATGGTCCCCTGCTGGAGGGGCCCTGCAGCACCAGGAGGGAGGCAGGCCCGTTGGAGGGTTTGATCCACAGAAGCACAATGTTGGGTGTTTGTGTGGTGCAATCAAGTTCAGTGACGGGAACTGTTTCCCTTCGGAATTTTGGCTGGGAGATGGGAGAGGGAAATGGTGCTTGCCAGCATGTTTGTTTCCCCGCTGAGCTGAGCTCTGTCTTCCAGGGCCTAAGAACTCTCCCTCCTGGCGTCCTCTTGCCCTCCCCGCTCTTAGAGAGCAGAGCTGTTGACTTTTAACATTCCAGATGTTAAGTCCCACTGGTTGTCAGAATGCACAGAGTCCAGCCCCTCCGCTTTTGCAAGCCAGACTCAGGGGCTCTGCCTTGCCGGGTGGGCTGCCCCTCCACTGCCCTGGCTCCCTCCTGCCAGTCCGTGTAGCGTGCACTGTCTCTCTGCCCTTCCTACCCTCTTCTATGGGCCTCTTGTCTACACTTGGCTCCAGAGATTCCATTCTGCTAGTCTTCCGGTGGTTTTCTGGGTTATTTAGGAAGATGTGGGTGGAATCAAAGCGATCAGCAAGACGAGGTGAGCCCAGCGTCCTCCTACACCACCATCTTCCCAGGTCTACTCTTTCTCATAGTCTTTAACAGGAGTGCTAGCCTTTCTCTTCCATTTTCACCATCAAAACCCAAACCTTATGTCATGCATAAGCTATTTCAGTATTTTTCTTATTGGCCTTCTGAGTCTCCTATTGATGATTGCTTTTTTTTATACTTCCAGATTTATCTTCCTGAAATACCTTAATGAAAATGTCTGGTTTTTTTAAAGTCAAATAAACATAACATGTGCCCATATTCTTTAACCTGATCATTAAAATACTCCAACAGGGCTGCTACTGTGGTGCAAGAGTCCTCTGAGGCCAGACTCAAATATTCACCCTTCTCTGATGACACATTTTTCTACTACATTCATTTCTGCTTCTTTGTTGTTTATCTTGTATACAATTAAATCTTCATCATTTCTCTGTTAATACCTACCCATCCTTAAGGCTAGTTGGCTGCCTCCACCTTTTTGACTTTCCTCATAACTACACATCTTGTTAATGTATGACTTAATGTGTACAAATGTATGGTCCTGTCTTATACTGTCAGATAGAAACAATTTTCTTCCTTTCTGATCACAATATTGGAGGAGACTGATTTTGCTGGTAAACATGATCTTACAGTCTCCATTTTTTTTCAGGTTTCCCAGTTAATGCTCATAATTCCTTGGCTCATATGTAGTTTTATATTTTCGCATCTAAACTTGCCATTGCTATCACACGAACTCAAATGACTCAATATTTTTGATATTTGATTCTGTAATTGTGTAAAAAATGAGGTATACACAATTTCCTCTTTGTAAGACTAAAAAAAGTCATCATTTCAACCATTATAATGCCTCAAAACATTGATATTGGGAGATAATACAAGAGATTGAAGGAATCTTCAATTGCAGAGTGGATCCCATCTCTCTCATTGTTTGGATGGTGTGTTAAGGATCAAGAAATGCAAAATGTCTTCTTGATGGTCAGTCATCATAAGTTAACAGTAAACTTAAGAAATTCAGAAAAACCATCTATCTCTCTGGCATAGCCTAGAGCTTATATGCTGTAAAAAAAAAAAAAAAGAGCAGTGGGTGCTTAAATAACTAAGGTATATATTCATCAATAAAGATTAGTAAGTTACTTCTAAGAAAAGTGCTACTTAACCACAAATCCCTGCTAAGCAGCAATCTTCTTTAATGTTTGGAATTTTATTGTGTGTTTCACATCCCAGGAATATGAGTCCCCATGCAGCACTGGATCCTCATCACAAAGATTTGTTGCTATTTCTGCTGGCCATATCCCAGCTCGTTTAGTAATTTTTCTCCACTGAACCACAATGAATAATGAAGTGTGTTCTCTGTGCTCCTACATATCTCCACCCACCTATCTTCTGTTCCCAATCAAAAATATAACCCTACATACACTTCCAAATATCTCATGGTGGATTTTCTTTAGAATCCTATACCAGGATTATATGCTCCAGTGCCAAAAACAGCTTTTCTCCTAAAAGTAGTCAGAAAATCACTTTCTCTTTGTAAATTAATTTAGTGTCACTATAAATATTGTTTATCACTTAAGATAAAATTATTCAAACACTGCAGGGTTTTACTGTTGAAATTATTCTTATTTTGAATACCTTAGTACTCAAAAAGAAAACAGTATACTCTCTCCAACAAGTCAGGATATAAAATGGGAAGCAATTTGCCATGAGTCAGGGAGTCTGAGTCACCTGTGTATGCATAAAATTGATAATTCTCAGTAGTTTAAAGATTTGAGCCACCTGTCAAAGACAGCATTGAGGGAGAAGCATTAGAAGCACTTGCTCTTTATAGAACAGAGTGAAGGAGGAAATTAATACCATTTCTCTAAATAGCATTTAGGAATAGTAGAGAATTTACAAGTCCAGAAACTATTAAAACCATCCTGGAGTAACCACTGCAGGGACATAAAGATTCCTGTTCACAGGACACTAATATTAGAACAAATTTCAAAAGAAATACAGATTACTAAATCAGCACTGACCATCTGACATCTAAGGTGTACTGCCCTGCCCAATTACATACCTTTTGTTGCCTTACCAACAATTTCAACACAGTTGTATTGAGTGATGAGAGAATTAAACCAATGACAAACATTTGTAACACATTATCATGCTAAAGGTAAGCAAATATCTGACTCCCAAGGAAAAATGAGGATCAGAATAAGCCCATTAATCAGATTTTCCTTTATACTCTTAGATGTTTGGCAGAGAATAGATTGAAATGTGTATGTTTATGGAAATGAACTCATTTTTTACATTTTGGATGATACAGGCCTTGTCTCCTTGCACTCTGACATTACTGAATTTGTTGGCCTAGGGGAGACACACACCAGGCTAAGTATGATTTCTTGTGGATGCCTTTATTTTAAAATATTATGCCACGCCAATTCAGTTCAATCGCTAGCCTTGAAGGGTGGCAGGAAAACACTTTCCATTGCACAAGTCCAATGGAAAGTATCTAAGTATTGAAGTATCAAAAGGTAGTGTTATTCTAATATGTTTTTTACAAACCCAAGATTATATTGGTAATTTTCTAATTTAACTTTACAGATGTTCTCAGCCCTTACTCTAGGTACATAATATTAACACAGTAGAACCAAAATTGAATTTTTGAAGGCAATTTCATTTTCTTTGCCCCAGAGACATTAAATAATTAACACCTTCATGGGCACTAGAGATCTGACATTCTTTTCTTTGAAATTATTAATAGCCTAAGGCTTACATACCCCTGGGTGAAAAAATACCTAACTGAAACAGTACTAAGCATCCCCTGTTACTACAACCAAGGATCATTGTGTGGTCATAGTTTAGGAACATGTTTGTTGTCTTGGTTTCAGTGACTTGTCATACACATCTGTGTCAAAAGGATCCCTTCCAGGATTGTCCTCAAGCCAACATGAAGGAAATTCTTGAAAATGCAAAAAAGTACAACATTTGTAGTCATTTATTTAGTTAATCAGTTAAGGTGGGCATTTTGTGATAAGAATTAATTATCAGGGAAGGTATGGATAGGTAGGTGAAGAAAAATCAGCAAATGAAAAAAAAAAGAAATTTCAAGGTTTCAGCTAGGTAGAGTCATCATTTATTTTCCCCTTTCCAACAATGTATGTTCCATGATGTAAAACACAGTTAAAACCATCATATAAGAGAATGAGAATCCCATCGTTTTCACCTAGGGTCAGAGAAACAGGTCCTCAATACCTTAGATGGAAACTCTGTGAAGTTTTCTTCAGACTTAAAAAATCCAGAAACTGGTAGGGAAAGTGAAAAAATTTAGACTAAATGAATTTTTTATTGCCCCTGTGGGAGGGAGGCACAAATGTCTCAACTATTTTAATAAGATTTCAGATTCATTTAGAGAATCTTCATGATTCATCTGCATTTATTTTTTCCATCATAAAACCACTTATAATACTCTTCCCAAAGAGGAGACATAAATGATAATAAGGAGGATACAAGCATATAAATATAATGACTAGGAAAATTATTTTTAACACTTAACCATGGTATAGATTTCAGACAGTAAATGTTAGTCTCAGGTTGTTATACATACATATATCTATATCTATATCTATATCTAATCTCTATATCTATATATAAAGATTGTCATTTTATGGCAATGACATATGTTGCTTAGCTGGAATCAAATTCATTTCTCAGTTTTCAAGATGGTAGTTTACCTTTACGTAACTGACCGCCTCTTAAAAATAGAGGCATTGTAAAATATTTTTAAAGTTGAGAAGTGAAAGTATTTTTTCCCAGTTCAGTGAGTAGACTGAAAATGTACTGGTTTTTATATTTTTCGTTTTCTTTTTTGATTATGTCATTGGACCAGAAACACCGATTCATTTGCTGCTGCTGATTGTGGTGCCTGCAAAGTGCCTCACGTCAACAGTCTGTCTCACTGTATTTATTTACAAGTGGGGACTATGGTATGTAGATGAGATGCTCTGTCACTGATACTTGGTGAGAGATCTTGACAGAACATGGCCAGTGCCTTCTGAACACAAAAAGATACTCCTGGTCATGGACACTTCCTGTTTACCCAGGATCATCAAAAGGAATCTTTTGGATTCTTTTTTTTTTTTTTCAAAGAATTTTTTCTCATTTTACTGAGGCTGGAGGGCAACCAAATAGAAGTTGGTACATTGAATTATTTAATTATTTGGCTTCCTAATTTCCTCTTTTTAAAAAAAATATGGAATTTATTGTCAAATTGGTTTCCATACAACACCCAGTCATCATCCCAAAAGGTGCCCTCCAAACTACCCATCACCCACCCACCCCCCCCCAACCCTCAGTTTGTTCTCAGTTTTTAAGAGTCTCTTATGCTTTGCTCTCTCCCTCTCTAGCCTCTTTTGTTTTTTTTCTTCCCCTCCCCCATGGACTTCTGTTAAGTTTCTCTGGATCCACATAAGAACGAAAACATATGGTATTTGTCTTTCTCTGTATGACTTATTTGACTTAGCATAACACTCTCCAGTTCCATCCACATTGCTACAAAAGGCCATATTTCATTCTTTCTCATTGCAACATAGTATTCCATTGTGTATATAAACCAAAATTTCGTTATCCATTCATCAGTTGATGGACATTTAGGCTCTTTCCATAATTTTGCTATTGTTGAAAGTGCTGCTATCAACATTGGGGTACAAATGCCCCTATGCATCAGAACTCCTGTATCCCTTGGGTAAAATCCTAGCAGTACTATTGCTAGGTCATAGGGTAGGTCTATTTTTAATTTTTGGAGGAACCTCCACACTGTTTTCAAGAGTGGTTGCAACAGTTTGCATTCCCACCAACAGTGCAAGAGGGTTCCTGTTTCTCCACATCCTCACCAGCATATATAGTCTCCTTTTCTTCATTTTAGCCACTCTGATTGGCCTGAGGTGATATCTGAGTGTGGTTTTGATTTGTATTTCCCTGATGAGGAGCAACGTTGAGCACCTTTTCATGTGCCTGTTGGCCATCTGGATGTCTTCTTTAGAGAAGTGTCTATTCATGTTTTCTGCCCATTTCTTCACTGGATTATTTGTTTTTCGGGTGTGGAGTTTGGTGAGCTCTTTATAGATTTTGGATACTAGCCCTTTGTCCGATACGTCCTTTGCAAATATCTTTTCCCATTCCGTTGGTTGCCTTTGAGTTTTGTTGATGGTTTCCTTTGCTGTGCCGAAGCTTTTAATCTTCATGAGATCCCAATAGTTCATTTTTGCTTTTAATTCCCTTGCCTTTGGGGATGTGTCAAGTAAGAAATTGCTGCGGATGAGGTCACAGAGTTTTTTTTCCTACTTTCTCCTCTAGGGTTTTGATGGTTTCCTGTCTCACATTCAGGTCCTTTATCAATTTTGAGTTTGTTGTTGTGAATGGTGTAAGAAAGTGGTCTAGTGTCATCCTTCTGCATGTTGCTGTCCAATTCTCCCAGCACCATTTGTTTAAGAGACTCTCTTTTTTCCATTGGATATTCTTTCCTGCTTTGTGAAAGGTTAGTTGGCCATACTTCTGTGGATCCAATTCTGGAGGCTCTATTCTATTCCATTGGTCTATGTGTCTGTTTTTGTGCCAATACCATGCTGTCTTGATGATTACAGCTTTGTAGTAGAGGCTAAAGTCTGGGATTGTGATGCCTCCTGCTTTGGTCTTCTTCTTCAAAATTACGTTGGCTATTCGGGGCCTTTTATGGTTCCAAACAAATTTTAGGATTGCTTGTTCTAGTTTCGAGAAGAATACTGGTGCAAGTTTGATTGGGATTGCATTGAATGTGTAGATAGCTTTGGGTAGTATTGACGTTTTAACAATATTTATTCTTCCAATCCGTGATCACGGAATGTTTTTCCATTTCTTTGTATCTTCTTCAATTTCCTTCATAAGCTTTCTATAGTTTTCAGCATACAGATCTTTTACATCTTTGGTTAGATTTACTCCTAGGTATTTTGTGCTTCTTGGTGCAATTGTGAATGGGATCAGTTTCTTCATTTGTCTTTCTGTTGCTTCATTATTAGTGTATAAGAATGCAACTGATTTCTGTACATTGATTTTGTATCCTGCAACTTTGCTGAATTCATGTATCAGTTCTAGCAGACTTCTGGTGGAGTCTATCGGATTTTCCATGTGTAATATCATGTCATCTGCAAAAAGTGAAAGCTTGACTTCATCTTTGCCAATTTTAATGCCTTTGATTTCCTTTTGTTGTCTTATTGCTGATGCTAGAACTTCCAACACTATGTTAAGCAACAGCAGTGAGAGTGGGCATCCCTGTCGTGTTCCTGATCTCAGGGAAAAAGCTCTCAGTTTTTACCCATTGAGGATGATATTAGTTGTGGGCTTTTCATCAATGGCTTTGATGATGTTTAAGTATGTTCCTTCTATCCCGACTTTCTCCAGGATTTTTATTAAGAGAGGATGCTGAATTTTGTCAAATGCTTTTTCTGCACTGATGGACAGGATATTGTTCTTATCTTTCCCTTTATTAATGTGATATATCACATGGATTGATTTGCAAATGTTGAACCAGCCCTGCATCCCAGGAATGAATACCACTTGATCGTGGTGAATAATTCTTTTTATATGCTGTTGAATTCAATTTGCTAGTATCTTATGGAGAATTTTTGCATCCATGTTCACAGGGATATTGGCCTGTAGTTCTTTTTATTTTATAGGGTCTCTGTCTGGTTTAAGAATCAAAGTAATACTGGCTTCATAGAATGGGTCTGGAAGTTTTCCTTCCCTTTCTATTTTTTGGAACAGCTTGAGAAGGATAGGTATTATCTCTGCTTTAAATGTCTGGTGGAACTCCCCTGGGAAGCCATCTGGTCCTGGACTCTTATTTGTTGGGAGATATTTGACAACTGATTCAATTTCTTTGCTGGTTATGTGTCTGTTCAGGTTTTTCTATTTCTTCCTGTTTGAGTTTTGGAAGAGTGTGGGTGTTTAGGAATTTGTCCATTTCTTCCAGGTTGTCCAATTTGTTGGCATATAATTTTTCATAGTATTCCCTGATAATTGCTTGTATCTCTGAGGTATTGGTTGTAATAATTCCATTTTCATTCATGATTTTATCTGTTTGGGTCATCTCCCTTTTCTTTTTGAGAAGCCTGGCTAGAGGTTTATCAATTTTGTTTATTTTTTTAAAAAACCAACTCTTGGTTTCATTCATCTGCTCTACAGGTTTTTTTTAGATTCTTCATTGTTTATTTCTGCTCTGATCTTTATTATTTCTCTTCTTCTACTGGGTTTGGGGTGTCTTTGCTGTTCTGCTTCTATTTCCTTTAGCTGTGCTGTTAGATTTTGTATTTGGGATTTTTCTTGTTTCTTGAGATAGGCCTGCATTGCAATGTATTTTCCTCTCAGGACTGCCTTTGCTGCATCCCAAAGAGTTTGGATTGTTGTATTTTCATTTTCATTTGTTTCCATATATTTTTTAATTTCTTCTCTAATTGCCTGGTTGACCCATTCATTCTTTAGTAGGGTGTTCTTTAACCTCCATGCTTTTGGAGGTTTTCCAGATGTTTTCCTGTGGTTGATTTCAAGCTTCATCTCATTGTGGTCTGAAAGTATGCATGGTATGATCTCAATTCTTGTATACTTATGAAGGGCTGTTTTGTGACCCAGTATGTGATCTATGTTGGAGAATGTTCCATGTGCACTCGAGAAGAAAGTATATTCTGTTGCTTTGGGATGCAGAGTTCTAAATATATCTGTCAAGTCCATCAGATCCAATGTATCATTCAGGGCCCTTGTTTCTTTATTGATCCTGTGTGTAGATGATCTCTCCATTGTTGTAAGGGGAGTATTAAAGTCCCCTGCAATTACCACATTCTTATCAATAAGGTTGCTTATGTTTGTAAGCAATTATGTTTGTTATAATTGTTTTATATTTTGGGGGGCTCCCGTATTTGGTGCATAGACATTTATAATTGTTAGTTCTTCCTGATGAATAGACCCTGTAATTATTATGTAATGCTCGTCTTCATCTCTTGTTCCAGTCTTTCATTTAAAGTCTAGTTTTTCTGATATAAGTATGGCTACTCCAGCTTTCTTTGGACTTCCAGTAGCATGATACATAGTTCTCCATCCCCTCACTCTCAATCTGAAGGTGTCCTCAGGTCTAAAATGAGTCTGTTGTAGACAGCAAATAGATGGGTCTTGTTTTTTTTTATCCATTCTGATACCCTGTGTCTTTTGGTTGGCGCATTTAGTCCATTTACATTCAGTGTTATTATAGAAAGATATGGGTTTAGAGTCATTGTGATGTCTGTAGGTGTCATGCTTGTAGTGATGTCTTTGGTATTTTGTGGTCTTTGCAACATTTCAATCACAGAATCCCCCTTAGGATCTCTTGTAGGGCTGGTTTAGTGGTGATGAATTCCTTCAGTTTTTGTTTGTTTGGGAAGACCTATATCTCTCCTATTCTAAATGACAGACTTGCTGGGTAAATGATCCTCAGCTGCAAATTTTCTGTTCATCACATTCAAGATTTCCTGCCATTCCTTCCTGGCCTGCCAAGTTTCAGTAGATAGATCCGTCACTAGTCTTATCGGTCTCCCTTTATATGTTAGAGCGTGTTTATCTCTAGCCACTTTCAAAATTTTCTCTTTATCCTTGTATTTTGCCAGTTTCACTATGAAACATGGTGGAGAAGATCGATTCAAGTTACATCTAAAAGGAGTTCTCTGTGCATATTGGATTTCAATGCCTTTTTCCTTCCCCAGATCAGGGAAGTTCTCAGCTATGATTTGTTCAAGTACACCTTCAGCAACTTTATCTCTCTTTTCCTCCTCTGGAATCCCAATTATGCTTATATTATTGCATTTTAGTGCATCACTTGGCTCTCTAATTCTCCCCTCATACTCCTGGATTTTTTCTCTTTTTCTTAGCTTCCTATTTTTCCATAATTTTCTCTTCTAATTCACCTATTCTCTTCTCTGCCTCTTCAATCTGAGTTGTGGTCACCTCCATTTTATTTTGCAACTCATTTACAGCATTTTTTAGCTCCTCGTGACTGTTTCTTAGTCCCTTGATCTCTGTAGCAATAGATTCTCCCCTGTCCTCTATACTCTTTTCAAGCCCAGTGACTAATTTTCTGTTATTTTAAATTAATTTTCTGTTATATTGTTTAAATCGTTTTTGATCAGTTCATTAGCTCTCGCTACTTCCTGGAGTTTCTTTGGAGGAGAATTCTTCTGTTTCATCATTTTGGGTACTCCCTGGAGGGGGGGAGCACGGAACTGCAGGGCTCTTCCCCTGTGCTGTCTGGAGTAACTTGCGTTGCTGGGCGAGCCGCAGTCAGACCTGATCTGCCCCCAGCCCACCACTGGGGCCACAGTCAGACTGGTGTGTACCTTATCTTCCCCTCTCCCAGGGGCAGGACTCACTGTGGAGTGCTGCAGCCCCTGTCTGGGCTGCTTACACACTGCCAGGCTTGTGGTGCTGCTTCTATGGGATCTGGCATATTAGCAGGGGTGGATCTGCAAGGTGCACAGGGGAGGGAGTGGAAGACTCAGCTCGCTTTGCCTTCGGTGGTCCGCTTTGGGAGGGGCCCTGCAGCACCGGGAGGGAGACAGACCCATAGGAGGGATGGATCCACAGAAGCACAGCATTGGGTGTTTGCGTGGTGCAAGCACGTTCCGTGACAGGAACTGGTTTCCTTTGGAATTTTGGCTGGGGGATGGGCGAGGGAGATCGTGCTTCCCAGCACCTTTGTTCCCTGCCGAGCTGAGCTCTGTCTTCCAGAGCTCAACACCTCTCCCTCCCAGTGTCCTCTCACCCTCCCACTGTCCGAGCAGAGCTGCTGACTTATAATATTCCAGATGTTAAGTCCCGCTGGCTGTCAGAACACAGTCTGTCTGGCCTCTGTCTTAACAGGGGGCGCTCTGCCTTGCAGGGCGGGCTGCCCCTCCACCGCCCTGGCTCCCTCCTGCCAGTTGGGGTAGTACACACCACCTCTCCACCCTTTCTACCCTCTTCCATGGGCCTCTTGTCTACGCTTGGCTCCGGAGAGTCTGTTCTGCTAGTCTTCTGGTGGTTTTCTGGGTTATTTAGGCAGATGTGGGTGGAATCTAAGTGATTAGCAGGACGCAGTGAGCCCATCATCCTCCTATGCCGCCATTTTCCCCCTCTGAAGCTTCTTTTTCTTTCAAAAGACTGCCAAAAATAAATGACCCCCATCTGTCCTCAAAATTTCTTTATCAAGTACATATAACAAAAATGGTGAGTAGTTTCTGACATAGAAAACTTTGGAAATTATTCTAATTCTAGAATACTTATAAGATAAATATATTTTTATAGGCTGCACTTTTATTGATTGATTGAGAGAGAGAGAGAATGAGCAGAGGAGGGGACAAGAGGGAAAGAGAATCCCAAGCAGGCTCTGCGATGCCTACATGGAGCTGGATGCAGGGCTCCATCTCACAAACTGTGAGATAATTACTGGAGCTGAAACCAAGAGTTGGATATTTAATCAACTGACCCACCGAGGCACCCCTGGGCTTTTTTATATTTCTATTTTTCCAAATTCTGTAATATTTTTACTATTAGTTTGGACGCTCCTCAAAAGAAAACTTCCCAAATGTGGCATTGCAGCAGTGGACGTGTAAATAAGCAGAAGTGTGCTTAGGCTGGACATGTGTCTTCTTTTTTTATGAGAATTTCATTTTAATTTGTTTAAATTTACATGCAAATTAGCATATATTGCAACAATGATTTTAGGAGTAGATTCCTTAGTGCCCCTTGCCCATTTAGCACATCCCACCTCCTACAACCCCTCCAGGAACCCTCAGTTTGTTCTCCATATTTATGAGTCTCTTTTGTCCCCCTCCCTGTTTTTATATTATTTGTGTTTCTCTTCCCTTATGTTCATCTGTTTTGTCTCTTAAAGTCCTCATATGAGTGAGGTCATGATTTTTGTCTTTCTCTGACTAATTTCTCTTAGAATACCCTCCAGTTCCATCCACGTAGTTGCAAATGGCAACATTTCATTCTTTTTGATTGATGAGTAATACTCCATTGTATGTATACACACACACACACACACGTGGACATTTGGGCTCTTTGCATACTTTGGCTATTGTTGATAGTGCCGCTATAAACATGGGGGTGCATGTGTCCCTTTGAGACAGCACACCTGTATCCCTTGGATAAATACCTAGTAGTGCAACTGCTGGGTCGTAGGGTAGTTCTATTTTTAGTTATTTGAGGAACCTCCATACTGTTTTCCAGAGTGGCTGTACCAGCTTGCATTGCCACCAACAATGCAAAAGAGATCCTCTTTCTCCGCATCCTCGCCAACATCTGTTGTTGCCTGAGTTGTTCATGTTAGCCATTCTGACAGGCGTGAGGTGGTATCTCATTGTGGTTTTGATTTGTAGTTCCCTGATGATGAATGAAATTGAGCATTTTTTCATGTGTCGGTTGGCCATCTGGATGTCTTCTTTGGAGAAGTGTCTATTCATGTCTTTGGCCCATTTCTTCACTGGGTTATTTGTTTTTTGGGTGTTGAGTTTGAGAAGTTCTTTATAGATTTTGGATACTAACCCTTTATCTGATATGTCATTTGCAAATATCTTCTCCCATTCTGTCGGTTGCCTTTTAATTTTGCTTATTTTTCCTCTGCTGTGCAGAAGCTTTTTATTTTGATGAGGTCCCAATAGTTCATTTTTGCTTTTGTTTCCCTTGCCTCTGGAGATGTGTTGAGTAAGAAGTTGCTGCGGCCAAGATCAAAGAGGTTTTTGCCTGCTTTCTCCTCGAGGATTTTGATGGCTTCCTGTCTTACATTGAGGTCTTTCATCCATTTTGAGTTTATTTTTGTGTATGGTGTAAGAAAGTGGTCCAGGTTCATTCTGCATGTCGCTGTCCAGTTTTCCCAGCACCACTTGCTGAAGAGACTGTCTTTATTCCATTGGACATTCTTTCCTGCTTTGTCAAAGATTAGTTGGCCATATGTTTGTGGGTCCATTTCTGGGTTCTCTATTCTGTTCCGTTGATCTGAGTGTCTGTTCTTGTGCCAGTACCATACTGTCTTGATGATTACAGCTTTGTAGTATAGCTTGAAGTCTGGGATTATGATGCCTCCTGCTTTGGTTTTCTTTTTCAAGATTGCTTTGGCTATTCAGGGTCTTTTCTGGTTGCATACAAATTTTAAGATTATTTGTTCTAGCTCTGTGAAGAATGCTGGTGTTATTTGGATAGGGATTACATTGAATATGTAGATTGCTTTGGGTAGTATCAACATTTTAACAATATTTGTTTTTCCTATCCAGGGGCATGGAAACTTTTTCCATTTTTTTGTGTGTGTCTTCAATTTCTTTCATAAGCTTTCTATAGTTTTCAGTGTATGTATTTTTCACCTCTTTGGTTAGATTTATTCGTAGGTGTTTTATGGTTTTTGGTGCAATTATAAATGGGATCCATTCCTTGATTCCTCTTCTTGTTGCTTCATTGTTGGTGTATAGGAATGCAACCAATTTCTGTGTGTTGATTTTATATCCTGCAACTTTGCTCAATTCATGAATCAGTTCTAGCAGTTTTTTGGTGGAATCTTCTGGGTTTTTCATATAGAGTATCATGTCATCTGCAAAGAGTGAAAGTTTGATCACCTCCTGGATGATTTGGATGCCTTTTATTTCTTTGTGTTGTCTGATTGCAGAGGCTGAGACTTCCAATACTATGTTGAATAATAGTGCAGAGAGTGGACATCCTTGTCTTGTTCGTGACCTTAGGGGGAAAGCTCTCAGTTTTTCCCATTGAGGATGATATTAACATTAGGTCATTCATATATGGCTTTTATGATCTCGAGGTATGCTCATTCTATCTCTACTTCCTTGAGGGTTTTTATCACCAAAGGATGCTGTGTTTTGCAAATGCTTTCTCTGTGTCTATTGAGAGGATCATATGGCTTCTTTCTTTTATTGATGTGACGAATCATTAATTGTTTTGCAAATATTAAACCAGCCCTGCATCCCAGGTATAAATCCCAGTTGGTCATGGTGAATAATTTTTTTAATGTATTGTTGGATCCGGTTAGCTAATATCTTGTTGAGGATTTTTGCATCCATGCTCATCAGGGAAATTGATCTATAGTTCTCCTTTTTAGTGGGGTCTCTGGTTTTGGAATCAAGGTAATTCTGGCCTCAGAGAAAGAGTTTGGAAGTTTTCCTTCCATTTCTATTTTCTGGAACAGCTTCAAGAGAATAGGTGTTAACTCTTCCTTAAATGTTTGGTAGAATTCCCCCGGAAAGCCATCTGGCCCTGGACTCTTGTTTTTTGGCATATTTTTTATTGCTGATTCGAATTCCTTACTGGTTATGGGTCTGTTCAAATTTTTTATTTCTTCCTGTTTCAGTTTTGGTAGTGTATATGTTTCCAGGAATTTGTCCACTTCTTCCAGATTGTCCATTTTATTGGCATATAATTGCTTATAATATTCTCTTGTTATTGTTTTTATTTCTGCTGTGTTGGTTGTGATCTCTCCTCTTTCATTCTTGATTTTATTTGGGTCCTTTCCTTTTTCTTTTTGATCAAACTTGTTAGTGGTTTATCAGTTTTGTTAATTCTTTCAAAGAACCAGATTCTGGCTTCATTGATCTGTTCTACTGGTTTTTTGGTTTCAATAGCATTAATTTCTGTTCTAATCTTTATTATTTACTGTCTTCTGCTGGTTTGGGGTTTTATTTGCTGTTCTTTTTCCAGCCCTTTAAGACGTAAGGTTAGGTTGTGTATCTGAGATCTTTCTTCCTTCTTTAGGAAGGCCTGGATTGCTGTATACTTTCCTCTTATGACCACCTTTGCTGCGTCCCATAGGTTTTGGCATGTGGTTTTATCATTTTCACTGGCTTCCATATACTATTTAATTTCCTCTTTAACTTCTTGGTTAACTCATTCATTCTTTAGTAGGATGTTCTTCAGTCTCCAAGTATTGTTACCTTTCCAAATTTTTTCTTGTGGTTGATTTAGAGTTTCATAGTACTATGCTCTGAAAATATGCATGGTATGATCTCAATCTTTTTGTACTTGTTGAGAGATGATTTGTGTCCTAGTATGTGGTCTATTCTGGAGAACATTCCATGTGCACTGGAGAAGAATGTGTATTCTGCTGCTTTAGGATGAAATGTTCTGAATATATCTGTTAAGTCCATCTGGTCCTGTGTGTGATTCAAAGCCATTGTTTCCTTGTTTATTTTTTGATGAGATGATCTGTCCATTGCTGTGAGTGGGGTGTTGAAGTCTCCTACTTCTATGGTATTACTATTGATGAATTTCTTTATGTTTGTGATGAATTGATTTATATATTTGGGTGCTTTCACATTTGGCACATAAATGTTTACAATTGTTAGGTCTTCTTAGTGGACAGACCCCTTGATGATGATATAATGCCCTTCTGCATCTCTTGATACACTCTCTTTTAAAGTCTAGGTTGTCTGATATATGTATGGCTACTCCGGCTTTCTTTTGTTGACCATTAGCCTGACAGATGGTTATCTATCCCCTTACTTTCAATCTGAAGGTGTCTTTAGGTCTCAAGTGGCTCTCTTGTAAACAGCAGATAGATGGATCTTGTTTTCTTATCCATTGTGTTACCCTCTGTCTTTTGATTGGAGCATTGAGTCCATTGACGTTTAGAGTGAGTACTGAAAGATACGAATTTATTGCCATTGTGTTGCTTGTAGAGTTGGAGTTTCTGGTGGTGTTCTCTGGTCCTTTCTAGTCTTTGTTGCTTTTGGTCTTATTTATTTGTGTTTTTTAAAAATATTTTCTCCCCTCAGAGAGTCTCCCTTAAAATTTCTTTCAGGGCTGGTTTAGTGGTCATGAACTCCTTTAATTTTTGTTTGTCTGGGAAACTTTTTATCTCTCCTACTATTTTGAATGACAGCCTTGCTAGATAAAGAATTCTTGGCTGCATATTTTTCTGATTCAGCGCATTGAATATATCCTGCCACTCCTTTCTGGCCTGCCAGGTTTCTGTGGATACTTCTGCAAACCTGATTTGTCTTCCCTTGTAGGTTAAGGACTTTTTCTCCCTTGCTGCTTTCATGATTCTCTCCTTGCCTGAGTATTTTGTGAATTTGCCTATGATATGCTTTGTTGATGGCCGGTTTTTGTTGAATCTAATGGGGGGTCCTCTGTGATTCCTAGATTTTGATGTGTCTTCCCCAGGTTAGGAAAGTTTTCTGCTATGCTTTTCTCACATAACCCTACTATCCCTATTTCTCTTCCTCTTCTGGGACCCCTAGGATTCTGATGTTGTTCCTTTTTAATGAGCTGCTGATTTCTCTAATTCTTAAATTGTGCTCTTTTGCCCTAATCTCCCTCTTTTTTTTCTAATTCATTATTCTCCATATGTTTGTCCTCTATATCGCTGATTCTCTGTTCTGCCTCATCCATCCTTGCCTCCACGGCATCCATTCGTGATTGTAGCTCAGTTATAGCATTTTTTATTTCATCCTGACTAGATTTACTTCTTTCATCTCCACAGAAAGGGATTCTAGTCTATTTCCAACTCCAGCTAGTATTCTTATTATCATGATTCTAAATGCTGGTTCAGACATCTTGCTTGTATCTGTGTTGGTTAAATCCCTGACTGTCGTTTCTTTGTGCTCTTTCTTTTGGGGCGAATTCCTTCGTTTTGTCATTTTGAAGGGAGAAAAGGAATTAATGAGGTAGAAAAATTAAAAATTAAAAATTAAAATTAAAAAATATTAAAATTAAAAAATTAAACACCCACACCCACACATACAAACTGAATAAATGCAATAGATCCTAGGTATGTTTTGGTCTGGGTGTTGAAAGTGGTTTGATAGATTAGAGAAAAAAGGGGAAGAAAAAGAAAAAAAAAGGAAATCGTTTGAGAATTTGAAATAATGAATACACTTAAGTAGACTAAAATTAAATGATGGAAGTAAAATAGAATTTGGAAAAACACAGAAAAGTAAAGAATATAGCAGAAAAAAACTAAGAAAAAATATTTTTAATAAAAATTAAAAATAAAAATGAATTTTTTCTCTTTCTGTATTTAAGAAAAAGAATGAGAAAAAAGGAAATAGTTTGAAAATTTGAAAAAGTGAATACACTGTAGTAGACTAAAATGAAATGATGGAAGTAAAATAGAATTTGAAAAAATACACACAAAAGTAAAGAATATAGTAGAAAAAGGAAAAATATTTTTAATAAAAATTAAAAATAAAAATGAATTTTTTTCTCTTTCTGTATTCAAGAAAAAGAAATTGAAAAGAGAAAAAACGAGAAAAAAGGAAATAGTTTGAAAATTTGAAAAAGTGAATACACTGTGGTAGACTAAAATAAAATGATGGAGGTAAAATAGAATTTGAAAAAAATTACATAAAAGCAAAAAATATAGTAAAAAAATTAAAGAAAAATTTTTATAAAAATTAAAAATAAAAATGAATTTTTTTGTATTCAATAAAGAGAAAAAAGAAAAAGAAAAGGAAATAGTTTGAAAATTTGAAAAATTGAATAAACTGAAGTAGACTAAAATAAAATGATAGTAGTAAAATAGAATTTGAAAAAAATTTACACAAAAGCAAAAAATATAGTAAAAAATTAAAAATATTTTTAATAAAAATTGAAAATAAATAATTTTTTCTTTTTCTGTATTCAAGGAAAAGAAAATAAGTGAAAAAGAGAAAAAGAAAATTGAATAGATGTTTTCCCCTAGGAATCAGACTATGAATCCCTTTATAGTCCATAAACTAAGCAGGCGGTGAGCCTTGTGTTCTTGAAGAGCAAGGTTGGCCCAGTTGGGCGGAGCTTAGTGTAACAGCTCCATTGTCCACTAGGTGGCGCTGCTAGCCTACTGAGGTGGATTGTTGTGGTGCCCGTAGGTGCGTATGTGCATGTGTAGGAGCGGTGAAAATGGCATCACCCAGCTACCCAGTCTCTAGTATCAGAACTCTGTTCTCCCAGATCAGCAATCGTGCACCCATCCTCTGTCTTCAGGTTTCGTCCACTCCCTGCTTTTTCACTGTGACTCAGCCCTAGGCAGTACCCCTCTCCCAAGTTTTGTCTCAGATGCGACTGTTTTCCCTGGCCACTTACTTCTGAAGGACTGTGGCTTTGACCTGTTCCACCCCTCTGTAGAGGGTCGCGCAGAGCAATGGCTGAATGTTGGCTGCACCCAGGAACGCTTGCTGGACCCTGCTGCTGCCAGTGCCCTGAGACTGTGGCTGGGTGACAGTCCACCCCAGAAAAAGTTCACGAGATAGTGTAGCAGCAGCATTTCAGGGATTATGGAAAATCACAACACACATCTGGCACCAGGCTTCACCCTTAATGACCTTGTTTCAGCACCAGCGACTATGGCTGTTCTCTGGGGTCTGCTGGGACCAGGTTGCCTCGCAGCCTCTGCCAACTGTCCTTCCAGCAGTGGAACTGCTTGTCCCTGTGTGGCCCGAGGACCTCCGGACCCACTCTTCTCCTGGGGATTCGCCCTTCCCACCAGAGCACTGCCAGGTATCAAGCTGCAGAGTTGCAGACTCTGCGCTCCCCTTGTTTACAGTCTTAATGGAATTTAAATCCTCTCCTTTCTCCTTTCTCCTTTCTCCCTTTTTAGTCCCTGTGGCTGCTTCCAATTTTCCACTTTCTCTCCAGCTGCTTTTGGGGAGGGGTGCTTTTTCCATATTCTCCCCCCACCCTGTCTCCGTCCTGTCTCCACCCGCAAAAGCAGCTCCCTGCCTGCCGCGCCTTCCCTTTCCCCAAGTTCACCAATCCACACTGCATACCTGCTGAATTCTGTGGTTCAGGTTGTGCAGATTGTTGTGTTAGTCCTCAGAGAAGTTTTCTAGGTGTTCAGGATGGTTGAGTATTGGTCTGGCTATATTTCATGGATGTGAGACACACAAAAAACTTCCATGCTGTTCCACCATCTTGGCTCCCCCCTGGACATGTGTCTTAATTATCAGACCATCTCCCATCTCTTCAAGTTCTTTGAATACCTATAAAAACAAAGATTGCCCAGGAAAAGAGCAAAGCTGGTGTTTGTCAGTGATTACACCAAATAAAACATCGATCAGAACAGAAATGCTAAATTATATTGCTTTTATCTATAATTCTTCCATTATTCTCTCTAGTTCTTCTGACCCATTCTTTTTCTTTAATCTTTTTTTAAATGTTCATTTATTTTTGAGAGAGAAAGAGACAAAGCGTGAGTGGGGGAGGAGCAGAGAGAGACAGAATCTGAAGCAGGCTCCATGCTCTGAACTGTCAGCACATAGCCCAATGCGGGGCTTGAACTCTCAAACTGTGAGATCATGACCCAAGCTGAAGTCGGACACTTTAACCTACTGAGCCACCCAGGTGCCCCTCTTCTGACCCATTCTTTTTTTTTTTTTAAGTTTATTTATTGAGAGAAAAAGAGAGTGATAGAGAGGAGAGAGAGAGAGAGAAAGAGAAAGTAAGTATGTATGTGCACGAGCAGGGAAGGGGCAGAGGAGCGAATTCCAAGCAGGATCAGCACTGTCAACACGGCGCCTGGCCTCACAAACCATAAGATTGTGACCTGAGTGAAATCAATAGTCACTTGACTGGGCCACCCAGGTGCCCCACTTCTGACTCATTTTTTTCTCCTGCCTACTGTATCTCTCATCCGCAACCAGTCTCCTTTTCAACTTCTCCTGTCCCCTGAACACGATTTCTCAATTTTACTATTTCTCATATTCTGCCCAATTCTTAACACATATTCTTTCTCCTTGTCTACCTGCCTGCACAAGACAGGGATGAGTGACTGCACTATGGTTGTTCTGTTTTCAATTTATCACCTCTGAGAATTCTCAGTTCTGATCCACCCTCTGAAACAGGGAGGCTGCCTAGAGTCTTGGTATGCCAAGTATGGTCTGAGGACCAACAGCATTGGCATCTCCTGGGCATGTTAGGAATGCAGAATCTTAGTCCTCACCCCAGAACTGTAGAATTAGAATCAGCTCTTATGTATTTTAACAAGATTCCCAAGGTGGCTCTGTATAGATAGAGCATGAAAAACACTGTGCTAATCCACTGATCCCCAAACTTATTCTTTTATGTTTTACTTTTAATTCCAGTTAACATACAGTGTTATATTAGTTTCAGGTGTACAATGTAGGGATTCAACACTTCCATATGTCACTTGATGCTCATCACAAGTGTACTCCCTAATCCCCATCACCTATTTCACCCATGCTCCCACCTCCCTTCCCTCTGGTAACCATCAGTTCTCTATAATTAAGAGTCTGTTTATTAATTTGTCTCTTAGTTTTGTTTCCTAAATGCAATATATAAGTGAAATTATATGGTGTTTGTGTTTCTGTGATTTATTTTGCTTAGGATTATACTATCTCCATCCATGTCATTGCAAATGGCAAAAGTTCATTCTTTTTATGGATGAATAGTATTCTGTTACACACACACACACACACACACACACACACACACCACTTCTTTATCCGTTCATCAATTCTATGGACATTTGGGTTGCTTCCATGTCTCAGCTACTATAAATAATGCTGCTGTAAACATAGGGGTGCATATATCCTTTTGAATTAGTATTTTTATATGCTTTGGGTAAAAACCTAGTAGTGTCATTGCTGGATTATAGGGTATTTTTATTTTTAACATTTTGAAGAACCTCCATACTGTTTTCTAGAGTGGCTGCATCAGTTATCATTCCCACAAACAGTGCAAGAGGGTTCCCGTTTCTCCATATCCTAACACCTGTTGTTTCTTGTGTTGTTCATTTTAGCCATTCTGACAGGGGTGAGCTGATATCCCATTGTAGTTTTGATTTGTATTTCCCTGATGATGAGTGACATTGAGCATCTTTTCCCATGTCTGCTGGCCATCTGCATATCTTCTTTGGGAAAATGTCTATTTGTGTCTTGTACCCATTTTTTATTGGATTATTCATTTTGGGGGTTTTGAGTTTTATAAGTTCTTTATATATTTTGGGTACTAACCCTTTATCAGATATGTCATTTGCCAGTATCTTCTCCCATTCCATAGTTTGCCTTTTCATTTTGTTGATTGTTTCCTTCACCGTGCAGAAGGTTTTATTTTGATGTAGTCTCAATAGTTTATTTTTGCTTTTGTTTCCCTTGCCTCAGGAGATAGATCTAGAAAGAAGTTGCTATGGCCAATGTGAAAGAAGTTACTGCCTGTGTTTTCTTCTAGGATATTTATGGTTTCAGATCTCGTATTTAGTTCATTCATCCATTGTGAACTTATTTTTGTGTATGGTATAAGAAAGTGGCCTTGTTTCATTCTTTGCCTGTTGCTGTCCAGTTTTCTAAACACCATTTGTTGAAGAGACTTTCTTTCTTCCATTGGATATTTTTTCCTGCTTTGTTGAAGATTAATTGACCATATAATTGTAGGTTCAGTTCTGGATTTTCTCTTCTGATGTATTGATCTATAAGTCTATTTTTGTGCCAGTACAGCTTTGATTACTACAGCTTTGTAATATAACTTAAAGTCCAGAATTGTGATGTCTCCAGCATTGCTTTTGTTTTTCCAAGACTGCTTTGGCTATTCAGGGTCTTTTGTTGTTCCATTGAAATTTTATGATTGTTTTTTCTCACTCTGTGAACAATACACTTGGTATTTTGATATGGATTGCATTAAATGTGTAGATTTCTTTCAGTAGTATTGACATTTTAACAGTATTTGTTCTCCCAGTCCATGAGCATGGAATATCTTTCTCTCTGTGTCATTTTCAATTTCTTTCATCTGCCTTTCATAGTTTTCAGAGTACAAATCTTTTACCTCTTTACCTCTTTGGCTAGGTTTATTCCTGTCTTACTATTTTTTGTGCAGTTGTACATGGGACTGTTTCTTAATTTCTCTTTCTGCTACTTCATTATTTTTGTATAGAAATGCAACTCATTTCTCTACATTGATTTTGTATATTGAGACTTTGCTGAATCATTTATCGGTTCTTATAAGTTTTTGGTGGAATCTTTAGGGTTTTCTCTATACAGTATCATGTCATATAAAACTAGTGAAAGTTTTACTTCTTCCTTACTGATTTGAATGCCTTGTATTTCTTTTTCTTGTCTGATTGCTGTGGCTATGACTTCCAGTAATAAAAGTGATGACAGTGGACATCCTTGTTCCTGATCTTAGAGGAAAAGCTCTCACTTTTTTAGCCTTGAGTATGATGTTACCTGTGGGTTTTTCATATGTTACCTTTATCATGTTGAGGTATGTTTCCTCTAAAGCTACCTTGTTGAGGATTTTTATCATGAATGGATGTTGTCTTTGCAAATTCTTTATCTGCATCTATTGAAATGATCAAATGCCTTTATCCTTCCTCTTATTGATGTTATGTACCATGTTGATTGATTTGCAAATACTGAACCACCCTTGTGTCCTAGGAATAAATCCCATTTGATTGTGATGATTGATTTTTTTAATGTATTGTTGGATTTGGTTTGCTAATATTTTGTTCAAGATTTTATGTCTATGTTCTCCAGAGATATTGGCCTTTTTCTTTTTCTTTTCTTTCTCTTTTTGTAGTGTTGTTAAGTGGTTTTGGTATCACAGTAAAGCTAGCCTCATAGAATAAATTTGGAAGTTTCCTTCCTCTTCTACTTTTTGGAATAGCTTGAGAAGAATAGGTATTAACTCTTCTTGAAATGCTTGGTAGAGTTAACCTCTGAAACTATCAGGCCCTTGACTTCTGTTTGTTTGGAGTTTTTGATTACTGATTGAATTTCAATGCTAGTAACTGGTCAGTTCAAATTTTCTATTTTTTCCTGATTCAGTTTTGGGAGGTTATTGCTTCTAGGAATTTATCCATTTCTTTTAGGCTGTCCAATTTGTTGGCATATAGTTTTTCGTAATATTCTCCTATAATTCTTTGTATTTCTGTCATGCTGGTTGTTATTTCTCCTCTTTCATTTCTGAATTTGTGTATTTGAGTCCTCTCCTTTTTGTTTTTTGATGAGTCTGGCTAAAAGTTTATCCATTTTGTTGATCTTTGCAAGGAACCAGCTCCTAGTTTCATTGATGTATTATTTATTTATTTATTTCTAGTTTCTATTTCATTTATTTCTGCTCTGATTTTTATTTCCTTTTTTTTGCCAGTTTTGGGCTTTGTTTTTTTCTGACTCCTTTAGGTGTAAGGTTAGGTTGTTTATTTGGTATTCTTCTTGCTTCCTGATGTAGACCTGTATTTCTATAAATTTCCCTCTTAGAACAGATTTTGCTGCATCCCAAAGATTTTGGACCATTGTGTTTCCATTTTCATTTGTCTTCATGTATTTTTTTTATATCCTCTTTGATTTCTTGGTTGACTCATTCAGTATTTAGTAGAATTTATTTACTAGTAGCATTTATTTAGTAGGAGTAGCATTTATTTTACTTCCATGTATTTGCATTTTTTTCTAGATTTTTCTTGTGGTTGATTTCTAGTTTCATAGCATTGTGGTTGGAAACAGTCCATGGTATGACTTCAATCTTTTTGAATTTGTTGAGTCTTGTTTTGTTGCCAACATGTGACCTATTCTGAAGAATGTTCCATGTGCACTTGAAAAGAATATGTATTCCACTGTTTTAACATGGAATGTTCTGAATATATCCGTTACATCCATCTGCTCCCATGTGTCATTCAAAACCATTGTTGCCTTGTTATTTTCTGCTCAGATGATCTATCCATTGATTTCAGTGGGGCTTTACAGTTCCCACCATTATTGTATTACTATTGATTACTTCCTTAGTTTTTATTAGCTGCTTTTTGTATTTGGGTGCTCCCATGTAGTGTGCATAAATATTTATAATTGTTATATCTTCTTATTGGACTTTGTCCTTTCTGATCAGGTAGAGTCTGTCTTTGTCTCTTGTTACAGTTTTTTTGTTTTAAAATAAGTATTGCTACCCCAGCTTTTTTCTCACTTCCATTTGAGTGATAAATGTTTTCCATCTCCTCACTTTCTATCTGCAGGTGTCTTTAGGTCTGAAGTGAGTTTCCTGTAGGCAGCATATAGAGGGTTCTTGTGTTTTATCCATTCTGTTACCCTGTGTCTTTTGATTGGAGCATTTAGTCCATTTACATTAAAAGTAATTATTGATAAGTATGTACTTATTGCCATTTTGTTACTTGTTTTATGGTTGTTTTTGTAGTTCTTCTCTACAAAGAGAGAGTTCCTTCTCTCTTTTCTCTTGTGGTTTGATGACTTTCTTTAGTGATGTACTTGGATTCCTTCCTCTGAATATTTTGCATATCTATTACTGGTTTTTGACTTGTAGTTACCATTAGGTTTATATATAACATCTTATGTATATCACATTCTTTATTAAGTTGATGGTTGCTTACATTTGAACCCTGTCTAAAAGCACTAAATTTTTATTCCCCATCCCTACAACGTATTAGATGTATAGTGTGCTACTTTACATTTCTTTATTTTGTGACTCCCTTGATTGATTTTTATAGATATATATGACTTTACTAGTTTTGTGCTAATTTTATTACTCCTGCTTATGGTCCTTCCTTTCCACTCAAAGAGTTCCCTTTAACATTTCTTGTAAGGCTCGTTTAGTGGTGATAAATTCCTTTAACTTTTCTTTGTCTGGGAAACTCATTATCTCTCCTTCTATTCTAAATGGTAGCCTTGCTGGATAGATGGAGTGTTCTTGGTTGCAGGTATTTTTCTTTTCAGTTCTTTCAGTATATCCTGTCACTCCCTTCAGGCTGGTGAAGTTTCTGCTAAACAATCAGCTGATACTCTTATTAAGTTTCTCTTGCATGTAACTGTTTTCTTTTTTCTTATGGCTTTTAAAGTTCTCTCTTTACCACTACATTTTGCCATTATAATTTTTTACAAGGTGGATAATTGTTTGTTACTTTTAAATTTTTTATATCATTTTTATTATTATGTATGTTGGTGTGGACCTCCTTTGGTTGATTTTGTGGGGGGGGGGGGCTCTCTGTGCCTCCTGGATCTGGATTTCTGTTTTCTTCTGCAGATTAGGGAAGTTTTCAGCTATTATGTCTTCATATACATTTTCGGCTCTGTTTTCTATCTCTTCTTCTTCTGGGATTCCTAGAATGCAGATGTAATTTCTTATATTTGATGGTGTTGCTGAATTCCCTATGTGTATTTTCATTTATTATTATTTTTTCTCTCTCCTATTCAACTTTATTGCTTTCAGTTATTCTGTCCTCCAGGTCACTTATGTACTCTTCTGTTTCCTCTAGTCTCTATGTATTTCCTCTAGTTTATGTTTAATTTTAATTATTGAGTTCCTCATCTCTGGTTTGTTCTTTTTTTAATATTTTCAATCTCTTTGTTGAGGGCCTGAGATCCTCAACTCTTTTATCAAGTCCAGTGAGTATCTTTGTGGCAATTACTTTTAATTCTTTATCAGGCATATTACTTATCTCCATTTCATTTAGCTCTTGTTGTGATTTTGTCCTGTTCTTTCATTTGGGGGATATTCCTCTGTCTCTTCATTTTGTCTAACTCTCTGTGTCTGTTTCTATGTGTTAAGAAAGTCAACTACGTCTTCTGCTCTTGAAAGTAGTGGCCTTTTGGAAAAAAAGATCCTTTTTGGGAAAACCAAAAAAAAAAAAAAAAAAAAAAAAAAAGAAAAAGAAAAAAGGTCCTTTAGTGCCCTGCAGTGCAAGGTCCCCTGTTCACTAGAACCTTGTATTTCAGGGGTGTCTCCTATTTGTGTTGTATGCATCTTTTGTTGTGGCTGAGCCACATTTGCCCTAGTGCAGTCATCTGCAATAGCCCTCTTTGTTGTGGGTGGGGTTTGGTCCCTTTGTTGTTAGTGGACCAGTCTGGGGCTGCTTTGTTCCTGAGTTGGAAAGACCAGATGTTTGCCAGAGCTGCAGTCATACGAAACGGTATGGCATTCTACTGTGTTGTCCCTGGAAAGGCTTTCTTGGGTGGGCAGGGCCTGCAGTCAAATTAGATGTCTGCCCTCAGCCCACTTATCGGGCTGCAGTAGAACTGGTGTGTATGGTTATCTTCCCCTCTCCCCAGGGAAGGAGTCACTTTGGAGTGGTACTGGCTCCTGTCAGGACTGCTCAAACAATGCCATGTTTGTGGTGCACTTTGGAGAACTTATTTTAGAGAGTCATTTGGATGGGATAGATCCACAGTAGAATGTGGGGGTGAGAGGGGCAGTGTTAACGAGGTTTGCACTGGTCTGCTCTGGGAGGGAACTTGTAGCCTCTTTGGAGAACTACTAAGGATATGTCCACAGGAGAATGGGGTGGGGTGGGGTGGGGTGTGTTCTTAGCAAGCTAGGTGTACAGTGTGTACTATGCAGGTTCCAGCACTTGTCCTTATATCTAGGCTGGGAATTAGGGGAGAGAAATGGTGTTTGCCAGCTGTTTTGTTCTTTGAAAAATCTCCTTAAGATCCCTGCCTCTCCAGCACATGTTCTGATATTAGTAAACACCTCTCCTTCTAATATACCCCAGGTATTTTTTTCAAACTGCTGCATTTATACTTTATCTCAGCAGGGCTGTATGTTATGCTGTCTCTTTAAGGGTGAGGACTCAGTTTTCTATTGCCTTCTGGCTCTCCCAGAACAGAGACTGCTGCTGCTGCTTTATAAAGTTCCATGTGTTAAGCCCCACTGATTATAAACACTTGAGAAGTTAAGTCCCTCTGGTTTTTAAAGCAAAATGTTATGGGAGTTCATATTCCCAGTGTGGGTCTGCCATGCCTGGGTGCCTGGTGTGGGGATCTGCTCCTCTCTTCTTCTCTGTGCTTGTGATGGCTCTCCTTCCTGTGGTCAATCTTGTGGTTCATTTTGGTTCTAGACTGCATCTCTGCCCTTCTTACCATTTTTTATCTGTGAAGAGTTTTGTCAGTCTTTGGGTTATTTTCTGGGTTATTTATACTCATGTGGGTGTCATCTAGGTGTATCCATAGAGTGAGGTAAGCTTGAGATCCTCCTACTGTGCCATCTTCCCCTTGTTCCTAAATTTATTTTTAATAGCACACACTTTTTAGTAAAGTAAACATACTCCCTAATTTGACTGTAGCTGAATATCACCATGGGAGTTTTGACTGAGGCACCAGGACACGATAGATATACCCTAAAGTGTGGTTGTCATACCAAATTCAAATTTTCAATCTTAAAATTCACTAAAATTATTAAAAAGTTGAGATTTTGAAAAGTAGATTTGTGAGGATATTTCTTTGGAGGAAGTTGTTCCTATGCTGTGGTCTTATTCATTGCCTCCCTACTAATCTCAAAGTGTGAATGTCTGGATCCTACCTGAAGCTGACAAGGGGAAAGAAGGTGTGAATATTTTCCATGATACACAAGCAAGAGAGAACTGGAGTTATCCTAATTCTTGCCCAAGAATCCCAACTGGGAGACTAAGAGGACTGACAAATGTGGATTCCAAGAGTCCACCAGAAACATCTGTTAACTACTGAAAGCTAAATTTATTAGACCATTGCATTAGTGGAGAATGCCTGTGGATCAAGGAAAGCTAACTTTACTAATCTTATTGTAAAACTCTAGAGAGTCTTAATATTGTCTCAGAAGAGAATACAGGAGAGAATATTTTTATAGGAGTTTAGAGTCTGGGTTTGTTGAATTTAAGGTTATCCTTCGGAATTGGGGAACTGTCTAATATTGGACATGGTTGATAATATGAAAGGTTTGGGATATCTTAGTCCACTTACAGTCTTATATTCCAGGAAAAACCATTTCTTAAATCAAATATGTATGTTATTTTTTCTTGTTCTTAATTTGTGGCCCTTTATGGCCATGTTGCCTAGGACTGGGGGTAGGTGGGAATGGGAAAACATTGAAAACAGGTATGGGTTTCCTTTTGGGGTGACATTGTGGTGATATTTGGACAACTACGTGAATAAGGTAAAAACATCATGGAATTACACATTTTAACAGGGTGAACTTTATGCTATGTGACAGATTAAATATGAATGTGTTTATGTCTTTAAATATTTGTGAAGATAGTCACTGTTCATCTCTGAAAATATCAGCATGACACCTATTTTTTTTTTTTCCAAAAGCACAGTAAGTCCAATTTCAACTATACTTTTTTTTTTGGTGCTTTGTCAGGAGTTAACCAGTGAACCTCTATAGGGGAACAAAATATTTTTGTGAAAGGAATTCAAATTCTACTGAAACTCTTCCTTTGGGAAAATTTAAAATAATTTAGAAAATCAAAGTCTAGTTTTTAAAGTGACCATATCTCAGAGTTTTCATACATGACATTTTTTTTCAGCAACAAATCTACCCAGAAATAGGGGGGGGAAATCACCCTCTTTTTTATATAATATTCTCTATGTAGCATGAGGTGTTTTCAACAAAACTACTGTCTCATTCTTTATAAAAACCCACTTAATATTAAATGACAGATTACATGTGAGTCTATGTGTCAAAATGTCCACAAGGTAACAATGACTGAAAGTCACTTGTTATCCCTTAAAAGGTCAGCAAATTAACTTAAGTCATTTTGTAAAATAACAAGTTGATAACTAATTTCAACTGCTTTTTTTGTGCTTCATCAAGAGTTAACCAGCAATTCTTGGTGGGGGAAAAAAGATACTATGTTCATACCACATTCCAATAAACAATGTTTTGAAGATTCTACTCTTTAAGATGGTAAAAGCACATACCTGAGTACATTTAAATGACAATATGTTGCAGTATGTTGAAAGCAAAGGAACCAGTGGATGGACACCAGGTTTTCTTCAGGACACAGTGTGACACTTGAACATCTGGCAGACAAACCGAGTGTGAATGCCATATCTCAATTGTTACCAAGACTGAATACTTTGCATTTTTAGATAGAAGACTGCTACTGGGACATCTAATATTTTCCTCCAGCACACCACAGGGTCACATAGAATACCCCTGAAAGATATGTTTTGAATTTTGGAGACTTTCATATTCCCAAGAACTACTTCCATCAGAGTATTATGTACCTCACTATAGAGTCCTGGCTCTGACAGTTAAGATACTTTATTTCTATATAAGGAATCCTGTCAGTGTCCAAGGCTGGCTTATGTGTCCACACTGCAACACTGGTTTTCCTCAGCAGAAGTTCAGCAACTCTTAACAGACTAAACATGATCACATGAAACAACAACAAAGGGCACAACCAGGAGAACTTCTCTGAAAGTTTCACAATTGTGTATTTTACAAACCATGAATTAATCCCACGAGTGATTAAAGTGAAGAATTGACGTCTGTGGAGTGCCCAATTCAAAGCCACCAGCACAAGGGTGCTTCTTAAATGGTTACTGGGTTTTGACACTTTTAACACTAATGAGAACCAAAAGGCAGACCGTGAACTGTTACTGGACTACTTTTACTATGCCAATCAGGAGTCTTTAATGTATGCATTAAGAAAATGAACTTTCCACCCCAAGGCTACATATGCATTCATACCAACTTGCACATCTTGAGATCACTCTGCTATTTTATTATCCTGATCATTTAGTTTCTCATAATGGAGTGATTTCCAGACAAAATTTTGCATCTTCAAGAAATTGTATATATACATATATATGTATACATATATATGTGTGTGATTATATATCCTTCTCAATTGATATGCTATAGAGCACTTTTTGCCAACCTCAGTAGTATCACTGACATCTGGGGCCAGATTTATTTTCGTTTTGAGGGTCTGTCATGTATATTGTAGAATGTATCCCTGCTAGCAGTATACCTGTTCTCTGCCCTCTAGATACCACTTGTACACACACCCTCCCCAGTTGTGACAACAAAAATACCAAATGTCCCCAGGGGAACAATGGCATATGAATACACAAATAATCATCAAAGGAAAGAAAAAAATAAATGCTGCATAAATTAGCAGTAAATAATTACTTATTTTTGCTACATAAATACTTCCTTGACAGATTTTAAACTAACCCTGGTTGTGGGTATATTTTGAAATTGACTTACAAGACTATATTAAGCATTTTTTTCAACAATATACATTTGATCAGCTTCTTCTCTCACCTCTTCACTTCCAAAGCCTTTATAATGGGGCTGATTGGTTGTACCTTGAATTTGGCAGGGAGAAGCTGCCAAGGGAATAGAGTCTCCTAGAATAGTGAGTCTCAAACTTTATTGTACATGAACATCACCTGGAAAACCTTGTTAAAAGTCATGTTCTGATTATCAGGGTTTGGGGTGAGATTTGAAATTCTTCATTTCTAACAACTCCCATGTGATGGTCGTGGGAGCACACTGACAGTTGCAGGGTGCTAGCATACTAGCAGTAGAACTGGGCATGGATATAATCAGATATTGCTCCTGCCTTATTATAATCATCAATATGCCCCCATGGAAACATTTTCTTTTGCTGCTTCTGAAAAAACAATTTCTAACTTGATTCTATCCGTTAAATAAGCTGTACTGGTATAGAAAGGGCTGAAAGGGACAGTAATCCCCACCCTTGGATGCATGTGAGAATCATCTGGATCTTTTGAAATAGACCACTTCCCAGGCCAATTAAATAAGAATATTGGAGGGGGGACCCACATATCTGTTTGTTTAAATCTCTGTAGGTGACTGTCATTAATAAAAGGAAGGATCAGAACCATATGATCATTTCAATAGATGCAGAAAAGGCATTTGAAAAAGTACACCATCCATTCATGATAAAAGTCCTCAACAGAGTAGGTTTAGAGGAAACATACCTCAACATAATAAAGACCACATATGAAAAACCCACAGCTAACATCATACTCAATGGTGAAGAACTGCAAGCCTTCCCCCTAAGATCAGGAACAAGAGAAGGATGTCCCTTCTCACCACTTTTACTTAACATAGTACTGGAAGTCCTAGCCACTACACTCAGACAAGGAAAAGAAATAAAAGGCATCGAAATAGGTAAGGAAGAAGGAAAACTTTTGTTATTTGCAGATGACATGGTACTACGCATAGAAAACCCTAAAGACTCCACCAAAAAACTACTAGAACTGAGAAATGAATTCAGTGATGTCACAAGATACAAAATTAATATACAGGACTCTGTTGCATTACTATATGCTAATAACAAAGTAGGAAAAAGAGAAATTAAGAATCTCATTTACAGTTGAAACAAAAAGAATAAAATACCTAGGAATGAACTTAACCAAGGAGATGAAAGACTTGTACTCTGAAAACTGTAAAACATTGATGAAGGAAACTGAATATGACACAAGCAGTTGGAAAGACATTCTATGCTCATAGATTGGAAGAACAAATATTGTTAAAATTTCCATACTACCAAAAGGAATCTACATATTTAATGCAATCCCTATCAAAATACCAACACCACTTTTCACAGGACCAGAACAAATAATCCTAAAATGTGTACAGAACCACAAAAGACCCCAAATAGCCAAAGTAGTCTTGAATAAACAAGAACATATCTGGAGGTATCACAATCCCTGACTTCAAGATCTACTACAAAGCTGTAGTCATCAAAACAGTATAGTACTAGCACAAAAATGGACACATAGATCAATGGAACAGAATAGAAAATGCAGAAATAAGCCCATGATTATATAGTAAATTAATCAACAACAGAAGAAGTAGGAGTATGCAATGATAAAAAGATGGTCTCTTCAAATGGTATTGAGAAAACTGGACAGTTACATGCAAAAGGATCAAACTGGACCACTTTCTTACAGCATACACAAAAATAAACTTAGAGTGGATTAGAGACCTATATGCAAGACCTAAAACCATAAAATTCCTAGAAGAAATCATAGGCAGCAATGTCTTTGACATTGACCATAGAAACATTTTTCTAGATATGTCTCTTTTGGCAAGGGAAACAAAAGCAAAAATAAACCACTGGGACTACACCAAAGTAGAAAGCTTTTGCACAGCAAAGGAAAGCATCAACAAAACAAAAAGCCCACTGAATGGGAGAAGATCTTTGCAAATTCATATCTGATAATGGGTTAATACCCAAAATACATAAAAACTTACACAACACCAAAAAGTAATCTTATTAAAAATGAGCAAAAGACAGGAACAGACATTTCTCCAAAGAAGGCATACACATTACCATCAGATACATGAAAAGATGCTCAACATCACTCATCATTAGGGAAATGCAAATCAAAATCACAGTGAAATATCACCTCATACGTGTCAGGATTGCTAAACCCAACACACACAATAAACCACAGGTGTTGGTGAGGATGTGGAGAAAAAGGAACGCATATGCACTTTTGGTGGGAATGCAAACTGGTACGGCCACTGTGGAGAACAGTGTGATGGTTCCTCAAAAAATTAAAAATAGAATTACCATAGTATCCAGTAATCCCACTAGTGGGTATTTATCCCAACAATATTGCAGCATGATTTATAATAGCCAGGAGGATATGGAAGCAACCCAACTATCCATTGACAGATAAATGGATAAAGAAGATGTGGTGTGTGTATATACAATGCAATATTACTCAGAAATAATAAAGAATGAAATCTTGCCATTTGAAACAACATGGTTGGATCTAGAGGGTATAATGCTAAGTGAAATAAGTCAGTCAGAAAAAGACAAATACCATATGATTTCACTCGTGTGGAATTTAAGAAACAAAAGAAATTTTAAAAAGAAACAAGAAAACAGACCCTTAACTATAGAGAACAAACTGATGATTACCAGAGAGATGAGTTGGAGGATGGGTGAAATAGGTGAAGGGATTTAAGATTATACTTACTGTGATGAGTATGATGGGTTTTAAATGAAAGTGTTGAATCACTATATTGTACACCTGAAACTAATATAACACTGTATGTTAATCATACTGGCATTAAAAGAAAAGAAAGAAAGAAGAAAGAAAAAAAGGATAGATCCCTTTGAAGATGGTTGTGAAGTATTAATTTGGTCTTGGAAGTAAAGGTCTTCGTGCATTAAGAGAAAAAAGAGGGGTGCCTGGGTGGCTCAGTTGGTTAAGCGTCTGACTTCAGCGCAGGTCATGATCTCACAGTTTATGAGTTTGAGCCTCACTTCAGGCTCTGTGCTGACATCTCGGAGCCTGGAGCCTGCTTCGGATTTTGCGTCTCTCTCTCTCTCTACCCCTCCCCTGCTCATGTGCTGTGTATTTCTCTCAAAAATAAACAAACATTTAAAAAAAGAGAGAAAAAAGAAAATGTAGAAAAATGTCACAAGGGAGAAAATACATTTTCTGTTGAATAACCATTTCCAATGAATACTAACTGGAAAATAAGCAAGCACTGTGTGGGGGTGTGCATGTCTGTGGGGTGTCTGAGAGAGAGGTGGGTGGGTAGAGGGAATTTATTAAAGACAGACAGCATGTATGAGTTTCTTATACACAGACTACTAGAGATTAGGGCATAACTAATAGTTGGATGATAACATTTAGCATTCATGTTCAAAGGATCTATTATACAAAAAGGCAGAATTACCTTACAGTTGAAGGGCAAAAACCCAACCAAACCAACCAACCAACCAGCAAAACAAACAAAGCCTCCTGAGTTTTAGTTGCCTAAGAGATCAATATAAATCAAGTATAATTTGGTAACTGAGAAACTCTTAGGCTACTATCATAATAACATATAATATAAATTAGATAAGTTTTGTTGAATCTATCCTGGCTTAGAATTGGAGTAGTGATTCACTAGGAAAATGTTCGAGTTTTATTTCTATTACAATGAGTGTGTTGCTTTTGTTTTACCAATGTATAGGAGCTCATAGTTCATGTGTTTCTGCCATCACTGAGTCCAAAAACATCTTTATATAGAATATGACTTCTCCAGAAATATTAAAATATTATGCAAATATTTTTCAGCAAAGCACAACACAGATCCTAAGTTGTGACCCAAAGTGTGTATTTTCTTACCCATCTTTAACTCAGTACCTTATTCATGTTTAAAATTTTTTTTATTTTTATTTTTTATTTATTTTTTAATTTTATTTATTTTTGAGAGACAGAGGGGCAGAGAGGGAGACACAGAATCTGAAGTAGGCTCCAGGCTCTGAGATGTCAACCCAGAGCCCGATGTGGGGATTGAACCCACGAACTGTGAGATCATGACCTGAGCCAAAGTTGGATGCTTGACTGAGCCACCCAGACGCCCCTAAAATATATTTTAAAAATACAAAAAAAAAAAAAAAAAAAAAAGAGGTTAGAGTGGGAGAGAGCCAAAGCATAAGAGACTGTTAAAAACTGAGAACAAACTGAGGGTTGATGGGGGGTGGGAGGGAGGGCAGGGTGGGTGATGGGTATTGAGGAGGGCACCTTTTGGGATGAGCACTGGGTGTTGTATGGAAACCAATTTGACAGTAAATTTCATATATTAAAAAAAAAAACAAAAAAACAATATCACAAGAATAGTACAATAACTGGAAAAAGTGCACTGAGAAATATTAAAGAATTTGGTTACAAAAAAAAAATACAAATCTTTTATATTTTCTGATGATTGAAAGAAAACAATTACCTCTCATTAGAAAAAAAATTTTACAGAAGAAAATAACCATTAAGCCAAGCAAACATTGTAGTTTAGAAGCAGTATGAAATTGGAGGAAATGGTTTGGTGGGTGATAACACCATGAAAACTTGGGCATCCTATTAAGGGAACTAGCAAACAGCTACAGCTGCCACTCTTAAGTATATAAGTTTATGAGGATTTGTTTTCATCCATTTTTGAAGGTAGATAAATGTGTTTTCACTGTTTTGTTGAGCTGGTTTCCTAATTTCATAAGCACAGGGTGGTGATCACCAATGACTTTTGGATGATATATACAAAAATGAAAATAATAGAAGATATAAAAAGGATGAGGAATAGGAAAATTTGAGGCTGAGAAGCATAAACCCATGATGATATTATTATCAAATATACCAGCTTTACTAGTTTTGAGCAACTATTATTTCCAGACATAAAGCCAAGTGTGGCTTTCCTTCCTTATTCTGATAAGCATGATCTCATTAAATGTTGCCTATACTATCTCCCCAATGCAAGGATCCTGTGTTTACAAGGTAAATTATGCTAGATGCCTTTTCAGACAAAACAAAGTAATAGGCCATCTTTTTAAAACTCTGTATTACAGAGATCTTTCTAATACTGATGAAAGAATAACTGATCACCAATGAAATGTCTAAGAGTTAAATTTACAAATAATTAAATGATTACAAAAACTGATTATAAAATCTACAAATGATTAAAATTAACTGTGCATTTTAAGTATCTTCCTAAATCACACGGCTTAGGAGAAATTATCTATGTACACCCACTGAAGAGCAGAAAAAGACATTCCCCATCCATGGCACTTTGGTGAGTTCACCAATGTGCAACAAGAGGTTGGAAATGGGAAAGTGATGCACTGCATGCAACACAACCTCGTGAGGTACATGGATCACTGAACTAAAAGTCAGGAGTCCTTGATACTTGATGTTTGACTTTGGGGAAGTTATTTTCCCCAATTTGAGACTTAATTTTCTTATTCATAAAGGAGTTTGAATAAATGATATTTGAGGTCTCTTTTGGCTCCAAAATACTCTGACTAAAAAACTGTTAATTTTTATTCTATGCTTTGCATTCAAATGTTACACAGTTTGAAATCTTAATTTCTCAATTATAGAATTTTTGCGTATCCCAAGATGAGAGTAATTTAATTAATACATGGAATGGATTAAATGGTTTTAGACTTGCTTTTCATGCAGTCTTGAAACTTGACAGCAATATGTGCTCCTGAAACACACGTGGGAAGGTTTATCCCCCACACACCCCTCTACCTTCATTCTCCATTTCATCCACGATTACTTCCAGCAACAAGAAGCCGGTTTTGACATATATACTAGTCATGACCTCATATACTTTGTATTTGTATGCTGTTATGCTGCCCAGGAGTCAAAACCATGAAACAAGTCAGCAAGATTGTATTAAATGCCTGCTGTGGGCCCGGCCTGTGCCAGAAGATAGGAAAGACAAATATATCAACGGTACTTCCTCTTCAGGAGCTTAAGTAAAACCTAAGAGTTAGGTAAATCTGATTCCAAGGCTCTTCTTTCTCTGTGACCCCACCCCAACTCTCCAAGCATCTGATGAACACAAAGGTGTTGATGGCTCTGAAGACTATGGTAGACTCTGTGCACAGGGAGAGGGAGAAACAACATTCTCATCTCTGTACCCCTCATGCAGAGGCATCTAGTCACTGTGGGCACTTGGCAGCCATACTGTGTTGGATTCTTAGCTTGAGAGAGGGGCACAGATCAATATTTTATCACCTGGAGCTGAAACTGAGCAGGCAGAAGATGCAGTAGCCCACAACTCACTTCTAAATCAGAGGTCTGTCACTTGCTGGAGCATGTTTATACATAATAAAATCACCATTTTATGCTGTGTCATCAGTGATAAATGGACTAATGCTCCCCCCTGACCTGGTAAGAGTGTAGGTAGAAACTATTCTAATTCATTGACTAGCTTATTGGATGTGGAGAGTAATACAATGATTCTGTATATCGGGAACAAACGGAGAGGCACTTTTTTTTTCAGTTTCCCTGATAGATGACTTTTAACATAAGCCCTTAAAAATTAATGGAACACTTGCATAACATCTTATGTTCATTTAATCTTAAATCAAATTAATTTCTTCATCAGTGTAGAAAATGACATCTGATGAATTATGGGTCCAGTCTTGAAATAACTAATTTCACTCACCTTCCACCCAGTAATTTAAATGTTTATCAATTAGTTATTATGTGCCTTTGATTTTAGTGAGATTTACTCCACATACTCAGATTCAAAAGAACCAATAAAAATTATTTGAGAATTATTTTAGTAACATTTTAGGAAATGTAATGGTTATTTGAGACATGATACATGGCTTATAATTTGAGTTTTCAGTTTATAATTGCATCTAGACAGGCACACAAAATATCTGACAGTAAAAATAAAACTTGTTAATTCAGTGTCATCAGCAGTTTTGTGAAAATAGCATTAGAGAGCAGCAAAACTAGACAGAGATGTAAGGTATTTTGCACCATCACCTAATACAGAAATGGCCAACTGGATTGTTTCAGTAACCTTGAGGAAATCTAAAAACTTCAGCATTCATCAAATGGTACTTTCACTGCAGCTTCATTAAAGCCTTGGGTATCAAAATGCGTGACAGTCAGAATTGGGAGTACCATTTCTTGGTCATATATTCCGAATTTTCCTAATTGTACTTACTACATGAAAATGTTTATATACCATTAGAGAAATCCACTATCCTACATGCTTCTATTAAACATTATCTACCAGTGTGATCATTTTAAAAGACATTATTCAACCCTAAATATTTTAACACTGTGTAACTAGCTTTATTTTTGTTTCCTTAAATAAGTCCCTTTTTCAAAAGAACTTTTTTTTATGTCCCTTCAATTACAAGCCACACAGCTAGCAAACAATCCAAACCTCAAAAACAATGATATGGAAAAATGAATTTATAGCAAATTGCCCAAAACCTGCAGAATTGGATCGATGTATAGGGGGGTGATAACACTTGACCTCCTTCTGATTTCCTTTTAATCATGACAAGGGGTTGGTAATTCTCTGCTAAAGTGTGCTGAGCCATGTTGGCAAATATTATCATTGATGTTTCCATCTGGTTTACTGTGTAACAAAGTTTCTTTCAAAGTAAAAGCAAGACCCTCTTGGCTGTAGCTCTGGAATTAATGTTTCCCATCATGGAAGTGTGAGGTCTGGCTTACTCTTCGTGCATTTGCCAAAATGCTGCTACTTCTCAGGTTTGTGTAGGGCAAGGTTCATAATTTGGTTCATAAAATCCAAGAGTTGGAAAGACCAAGAAATCATTTGGCTCAATATTTCATCTCAAGCAGATATCCATTATATAATAATAGCAGGAGGAAGATGCATGGAGAAGATAGGTATTATTGCTGTTGCTGCTGCTGTGTCAATTTGGTACCTGTACGAGGTACTGGGTGCTAGGTACATCCTTTTCCTACATCTTACTATCTCTATGATTTTTGTTGATTTCTTAGCTTTTCTAATTTTAGTTTGTTCACAGTCTAAATGTAGTAATTCCTAACTTTCAGGGTTGTTAAGGATTCACTGAGATAGTGAGTATACAGTACTTTGCACATTTATTAGCCATGGTTATTGTTCAAAAAATGTTATTTGTGATGATGAATATGGTGATGGTGGTGATGAAGACTGGTGTTGACTGTATACTGAAGGAGCTCTGGAAACTTCATTTCTGATTATACCATGGTAGCTTGCTGTTAGCAGGTAAGAAAAGGGTACTACCAAGTAAAAGTACAAGTAGCCTCTATCTAGTACAAATTATTGGGGCTCACATAGTTTTTGCTGTGGCTATTAGATAAGTTTCTGGGGGAAAGGGCACTGTATTGTAGTTCAAATTGAAACCCAGTGACAAGATTTGCAAATCAATGTGATGCATCACATCAACAAGGGATAAAAACCATATGATTATCTAAACAGATGGAAAAAAAGCAAGTGACAAAGAACAACATCCATTCATGATAAAAACTCTCAACCAAGTAGTGTTACAGAAAACATACCTCAACACAATGAAGACTATATTGAAACACCCACAGCTAACTTCATACTCTGGTGAAAAACTGAGAGCTTTTCCCCTAAGATCAGGACAAGGCAAAGATGTCCACTCTCACCACTTTTATTCAACACAGTACTGGAAGTCCTAACCACTATACTCACATGAAGGAAAGAAATAAAAGAAATCTAAATTGATAAGAAGGAAGTAAAACTTTTACAATTTGCAGACGACATGATACTAAAGACTCCACCAAAAAAACCTACTAGAACTGATAAATTCATTGAAGCCACAAGATACAAAATCAACATACAGAAATTTATTGTGTTTCTATATACTAAAAATGAAACAGAAAGAGAAATTAAGAAAAGGATAAGAATAAGAAAGGATAAGGAAAATTAAGAAAATTAAGAAAAGGAAAAGAATAAGAAAAGGATCCTACTGACAAGTGCACCAAAAAGTATAAAGTACTTAGGAATAAACTTAACCCAGTAGAAGATGAAAGACCTCTACACAGGTAACTATTAAACACTGATGAAAGAAATTGACACAAACAGATGGAAAGATATTCCATGCTCATGGATTGGGAGATCCAATGAGTCTGTGCTCTGAGGAATTTGTCCCAGTGACCCATGGAGCATGGGGCACATTTGTCTCTATGTCTAGGTTGATCAAAATTGATATGTTAGAATCCTGGCTAAAGAAGGTAAAAGCACTCAAGAAGCTTCCTGCTATTAGATTATTGCAGACAGTTTTCTGCTCAGCACTATGATGAAGAAGAAAAGGACCTAGATGATTCTTTAAAAGACTGGGCTGGAATGAAATCATCACAATGTACATCTTAACTACCTTATAATTTCATTTGTCAATTATGTCTCAGTAAAGCGGAAAAATGTATCTTTTGGAAATGGCCAAAAATAGAAATAAATAAAAGATGGGCTGGAGTTTAGGCTTCATGATAAACCAGCTGTGACAGCTTAATCAGTATTCTTCTCATCCTTGAGCCTTAGTGTCTTCATCTGCCAGGAGATATTCCCAACCTCGCTATTTAAATTAAATGACAAAGATGGGCTTAGAATCCACAAAACTCCAAACAAACACAAAACAGGGCTAACATTTATGCTAGTGTTACTATGTAATGAGAGCAGTAAGCCAGGAAACACTAAAAGGAGAGTGCAAGGATATAAGGGGAATCAGAATAAATGGGTGATGGAGCAAAGGCAATACCTCAGAAAAAAACTATATATATATATATATATATATATATATATATATATATATATATATATATATA
>NC_064817.1:29090555-29143272 GCF_023721935.1 Panthera uncia
ATATATATATATATATATATATATATATATATATATATATATATATAATTTCATGGGAGTTGCATGTTACTTAATGTAAAATGATTCCCTACTCTCTGATTCTCCTAAGTGGATTCATTTAGCTTATACCCATAGACTTGGAGCATGACCCAGGTCCTGAATACAGACTTGTAATCATTGCTCTTTAAGATCCACCAGGAAGTGGCTTAGCAACCCTACATGAAGTTATATAATCACGGCTCTGTTATATAACTGATGTTCACAATGTAAACGCAAAGCAAGACAAATGCAATGACAACTAATTAGTGCATAATCAGCCACTAGGTGGAACCAGAGGGAAAGTTAGGAGCAACAACACTCCCCTAAAAGTTGCCTAGTCCATGGGATCATTAGCTATTTGCCATGATATCTGACCCAGGTTAACTAAATACTCTCTGGATATGGAGGTTCAACCAGCTGTAAATCTACGTAATTATTTTTACTGCATGTTTCTCTATTTTCTCCATAATGATTCTGTAAGTTATGTTTCTTGAGTCTTCTTGGAATCAAGAAATACTGCCAAACAGCATTCACTTAGAATACCAACATACTAATACAAGAAAGACATGAAATTATTTGAGTCTTACTTGTTTTCAGTGAACCCACAATGACTCCTTGTGGTCACCGTATTCATTCTATACAAGATTTGGCCAGTTTCAAAATCTTTTGGGCCGTTTCCAGGGATTTTACCATTTCAAGAAAATTAGAATAATCAGAAATGTCTTACTAAACATGTCTTTCTCTGACTTGTTTTGCTTATCATAATCCACTGTAGTTCCATGCACATTGTTGTAAATGGCAAGCTTTCATTATTTTTTATTGCTGAGTAATATTCCATTGTGTGTATATGTGCGTGTATACACACACACACACACGTCTTCTTTATCCATTCATCAGTCGATGGACATTTGGGCTCTTTCCATGATTTGGCTATTGTTGATAGTGTTGATATAAACATTGGGGTACATGTGCCCCTTCAAATCAGTATTTTTATATCCTTGGGATAAATACCTAGTAGTGCAATTGTTGGGTTGTAGGGAAGTTCTATTTTTAACTTTTTGAGGAACTTCCATACTGTCTTCCAGAGTGGCTGCACCAGTTTTCATTCCCAACAGCAGTGCACAAGGTTTCTCTTCATCCTCACCAACATCTGTTGTTTCTTGAGTTGTTGATTTTAGCCATTCTGATGGTTGTGAGGTAGCATCTCATTGTGGTTTTTATTTGTATTTCCCTGATGATCAGTGACGTTGAGCATCTTTTCACATGTCTGTTAGCCATCTGGACCTCTTCTTTGGAAAAGTGTTCATGTCTTTTGCCCATTTCTTCACTGGATTGTTTTTTAGGTGTTTAGTTTGATAAGTTCTTTGTAGATTTTGGATAGTAACTGTTTATCCAGTATGTCATTTGCAAATATCTTCTTACATTCAGTTGGTTGCCTTTTAGTTTTTTTGAAAGTTTCCTTTGAAGTGTAGAAGCTTTTTATTGTGATGAGGGTCCCAATAGATAATTTTTACTTTTGTTTCCCTTGCCTCCAGAAACATGTCTAGTAAGAAGTTGCTATGGCCAGGGTCAAAGAGGTTTTTGCCTGTTTTCTCTTGTAGGGTTTTGATGGCTTGCTGTCTTGCATTTAGGTCTTTCATCCATTTTATTTTTGTGTATGGTATAAGAAAGTGGTGAAGCTTCATGCTTCTACATGTGGCTGTCCAGTTTTACTAACACCATTTACTGAAGAGACTGTCTTTTTCCATTGGATATTCTTTCCTGCTTTGTCAAAGATTAGTTGGCTTTATGTTTGTGGATTCATTTTGGGTTCTCTCTTCTGTTCCATTGATCTCTGTGTCTGTTTCTGTGCCAGTACTATAGTGTCTTGATGATTACAGCTTTGTAATACAGTGTGAAGTCCAGAATTAGGATATCTCCAGCTTTGGTTTTCTTTTTTAACATTACTTTGGCTATTTGGGGTCTTTTCTGGTTCCACATTCCCCATCTCCTACTTTCATGTAGTACAATTAAAATAATCTATTATTGTATTTAGGAACAGAATATAGAAGTGTTTTGTTGGCTCTAGAAATTGTGAATGAACATAGCATTGTGAATAATTTCATAATTAGATTTATGCATGATAATCACTTTTGTACTTCATGTAGACTCAGTCACAGGTCCCTTTGAGTCTATAATGGTTGGAAGGTACTCTGAGACTGTAATAATAGGTAGATATGAATGAGCAGTAAATGTGTAGTGTGCTTGCTGGAAATAATGTCCAAAGGATCATGGCATACCCCAGCAGTGTTGAGCCTTATACAGTTCATGGATATAACAGGAATCTACAGGAAGAGGTCACATTTGTGGTGTGATAGGTATATCTTGTCTAAGGAAGTCCTTTTGTTTGAACTAGGAACAGCAGCTCACAACATAAAAGATGGAAGTCTAGATTTTGAGAATGAAAGATTATAGGATTTGGGGAGTTTTGCAGAAGTCAAGGCCCATGGAAGCATTTCTTATGCTGCAGAAATTGGAATGTTCTCTGTATACTAAGGCAGAAGACCTTTCAGGAGAATGGGCATAAATATAAGCGATTAGGTTATAGGTCACAATGTGGTGGGTATACAGGTGGCAAAGCATACTTATATATTCATTGTTTAGAGTATGAAGTGAACTCCTCTTCTCCTTACCCCCACCCTGGCATATATCCTCTCCAGATCCTTGGAAGAAAACTATTGGTACTGTTGTGCATGGGGTTTCTATATACTGACAGTCTTGTTTAGCTTTAGCTCAGCCATGTAAAACATGCCTCCCCAAGGAAAACAACTTGCACTACCTATAGTTGGGTGAGCCCTTGTGAAACATGATGATTTGCCATAAATGCTGCTATTCCTTACATGTGAATAATCCGTATAACCTTGGAGAAGTTTTGATTTATATTCTCTTATCATCCATTCTGTTTTCTAGAAACACGTTAGTTAAATAATTATATAACAAGCAACAAATTCAAGCAACGTGAAAAAAATTTTGTGAGCTTAGAAATAGATTTATTTTGTGATATTTTTAGGAAAATAGCTCATTCAGCTGGGAATAGTCATGCCGTCAGTGAAAGTATGGTGTTTGGGGAGTTCCATTTTCAGTTTTGGCAGAGTAACTAACATCAGAACAACTCTTTCACTGAGAGGAGCTATAAAAGCTGGATAAAATACAAAGAACAGCTGTTTAAAGCCATCAGAAGCCAATAAAAGAAGTCAGGGTTTGTGAGGCCAAGGTCCTGAGAGTAATAAAATACATTGAGATGGATCTGACCTCTACTGTTTCTTCCCCCTAAGAATCAGATTTTTTTATGAATAAACAAAACTTGCTGGGATTGTGATTAAGATAGAATGACACCACTAATTAACTTGACCTAGAAGACAAAGAATACTGGACCTTAAAGTACAAGATACACTCTTTTCAATATATACTTGGAAAGTTACCAGTATTAACTATATTATGGACCATGAAACAAGATTTCATAAATGTCAAAGGAGATTATAGTCTCGGCAGAAAGTAGAATTAAACCAGAATTCTATAACAAAAAAATAAATAGAAAAAAACTTCCTTGATACTATTAATCTATATAGTAATAAATAAACTAATGACCAAACAAGTAACTACAATGAAAATCAAAAATGCTTGGAAATGAATGATAACATATTTGGCATATCGATATGCAGGATGCAATAAAGCCACACATTGGTAAAAACTTACAGGCTCATGTGCATGTATTTAAAATAGAAGGCTGAAAAGGAACACGGTATATACCTATCTCAAGCAGCTAAAAGAATAACAAATTAAATCCTAAGAAAACAGGAGAAAAAGTAATAGTGATGCATGTGAAAGTCCAACAAATAAAAAACAAACATACAACAAATCGACAAAATCAAAAGTTGTATCTTTAAAAACAGTAAAATTATAAACCCCTGGATCAAGTAAAAAGGCAAAAAAAAATGTTACTATAAATGCTATACATGTTGAAAAATTAAACAATGTTATCTCAGTAATTTCAAAATTTAAATGAAATAAATACCTCGGAAACCCATTTAACAAAACTGTGTAAGAGTAAATGGAAAATGATAATTGTTCTATATGCAATAAAGAATTTGAGTCTGTAATTTGAAACCTACTCTCATAGCAAACTAGAAGTCCAGTAAATTCTCCCAAATACTTAAGGAACAAATAAATGACACTAATATAAACTCTTCCATAAAATAAGGAAGATTCCCAAAGTTCTACAATATAACCTAATGTCAGAATCTGTCAAGGATACTACAAAAGGACAATTCGTGCCCAAATTTATTAATGAATATAGATGTATAAGAAATAAACAGTATATAAGCAAATCAAATCCAAAGAAAAATGAAAGGTCAGAACCAACTGTATCAGGAATACAAGTGTCAATTAACATTCAAAATTCACTTAATGTAATTCACCAAGTTTGGAGATAAAAGAAGCAGCATATGATCAAGCCTAGAGATGAAAAAGTATAACTTGATATAAACACTAATTAAATAAGTTTTAAAAAATAAAAGAAAAATTCTTAGGAAACGAGTCATATATAAACCACAATTTCTTTATCCATTCATCAATTGATGGACATTTAGGCTCTTTCCATGGAAACCAATTTGATAATAAATTTCATATATTAAAAAAAAAAGTCATATCAAGAGATAGATGGGAATACTCAAACTAAGAAAGAACAATTGTAAACACAAATCATGGAAACATCATACGTAGTGATGATATTTTAAAACTTTTATTTTATCATCAGGAAAAACGGCTACTTGGAATTGCCATTTTTATTTAATATTATACCGGAGGTCTAGACAGTGAAATGAGGTGAGAAAATATTTAAAATACATGGATTGGGATGAAACAAATCAAAGTATAATTACAGGTACAGCAAGGTTATATACACAGAAAGTCTAAGAAATCTTAACAGGATTAATAAAGTCACTGGCTGCAACTCAATATGCAATAATCACTTGATTTCTATGTAGTAGTGACAAACAGTAAATTAAAATTTAAAAGTATTCATAATAGTTTTAATATATATCAACTACCTAACAATATTCTAATTTAAAATATGTAAAAATGTCTACTTTAACAACTACACAGTATTCCTAACAGAATTTAAACATACCCAAATAAAGAATCTTGAAATAAACTCACAGTTTAAGAGACTAAAGAATGTAAAAATGTCAAAGGAAATTGAACCAATATCCCAGCAAGCATTAGTGTATGTGTGTGTGTGTGTGTGTGGGGGGGGTGTCTTAGTTCATTTGGGCTGCTCTTACAGAATACCATAAACTGGTGACTTATGAACAAAAGACATTCATTTCTCACAGTTTTGGAGGCTGGCAAATACAAGATCACTGCCAGAAGATTCAGTGTCTGATAAGAGCTCCCTTCCAGGTTCATAGACTGTCATCTTCTTGCTGTGTCCTCGTAAGATAGAAGGGAAGAGGGAGCTCTCTGGGTTCTATTTTTATAAGAGAACTAATCACTTCCTAAAGGTCCTACCTCCTAATACCAATACATTAGGGATTAGGCTTTGATATATGAATCTGGGGTACGGGAACACAAGCATTCATTCCATAGCAGGGGGGTCAGTGTGACAAGCTAATTCTAAAATTTATATGGAAATGCAAAGTATCAAAAATACATCAAAACAGGCAGAGGATCTGAATAGACATTTCTCCAAAGAAGACATACAGGTGGCCAATAGATACATGAAAAGATGCTCATCATCACTCATCATCAAGGAAATGCACATCAAAATCATGATGAGAAATCACCTGATGCCTATCAAAATGGCTAAAATATAAAAGATAAGAAGTAACAAGTGTTAGTGAGGATGTGGAGAAAAAGGAACTCTCATGAAGTCTTGGGGTGAATGTAAATTGATACAGCCACTATGGAAAAGAGTATGGAGGTCCGTCAAAAAACTAAAAACAGAAATAGTATATGATGCAATAATCCCAATATTGGGTATATACCCAAAAAAACCCAAAACACTAATTCAAAAGCTATACACACCCCTATGTCCACTGCAGCACTATTTACAATAGCCAAGATATGGAAGCAACCCAGGTGTCCATCCATACTTGGATAAAGAGGATGTCATGTGTGTTTGTCACACAAATATATAAGGGAATATTACACAGTCATCAAAAATATGATTTTCTTTTTCTCTTTGCCATTTGCAACAACATGGATAGACCTAGAAGATATTATACTAAATAAAGTAAGTCAGACTTAGAAGGACAAATCCCATATGATTTTACTCGTGTGGAATCTAAAAAATAAAAATGAATAAACAGAATCAAACCTATAAATACAGAGAACAAACCACTGGTTGCCAGAGGGAAGGGAGTATGGGCAAAATGGGTGAAAGAAACGGAGATTTACAGGCTTCCAGTTATAGAATAATAAATCATGGAATAAAAAGGCGCAGCATAAGTAATATAGTGATATTGTAACGCTGGTGTATGGTGACAGATGGTACCTATACTTGTGAGGATAACATAACTTATAGAGGTTGAATCACTATGTTGTACACCTGAAACTAATGTCACATTGTATGTAAACTATATTCAAATTAAAAAAAATAATTAAAAATAATAAATAGTAAATGCTAGATTTAAATATTATATTAATGTTTTTTTCATTTTACCAAAAAAGAAAAAGAAAGTCCACTTTCACTATTAAAAGAGTCCTGGCTTGCATAATAAATTATATGGTCAACATATTTATGTATCTTTTAGATTTAGTATTATATAAATGTATTACCTCTTTATAAAAATACATAAAATACAACTAAATATAAAAAAGAAAAAGAATAGGTCAGGCAGTCCTGACAAAGAGTAACAGAGTTGGGAAATTTAAACTGCTCTTTAATTAGCACAGTGGGACAGACATATAGACCAATAGAACAGAAGAGAGTTCAGAAATAGCCACATGCATATACAGTCCACTTGATTTACGATAGAGCTGACACTGTATTGGATCATCTTGTTAATAAATTTTACTGGAATAGGTGGATATTGACATGAATAAAATGAAAAAAAAATGCGGGGAGGGAGGAAGTGTCTTGGGGCCAAGAAATCTTGGCCTCTACCACACACCATATATAAACTATATATTATAGATGGATTGTATTTAGCCCTAAATGTGAAAGGTACAATAATAAAACTTCCTTACAGTGACATTGTATAATAACTTCATAAATTGGGTGTAGGCAGAGAGTTCTTCATAAATTTGGGGGTAAACAAAAAGCACTAATCATAAGAAAAGAAAGATAAAATATAATTAAAGCTTCTGTCCATCAAAAGATATGTTCTGAGGAGTGAAAAGTCAAGTAAAAAATGGGAGAAAATATTTTCCATGCTGGTGGGAATGTAAATTGGTACAACCATTCTGGAAATTATTTTCAATTATCTGTTAAATTTGGACTAACACAAACCCCATGTTACAGCACGTTTACCTCTAGAAACATACCCAGAAGAAATGCAAATATGTCTTCCAAACTGCATCTCCAACATTCATAGTAGTATGAATGTTCCTCCATCAAATGAAGGAACCCAAATGCTCATAAACAGAAGAAAAGATAAATGCATTCAGTATATTCATATAAATGGAATACTATGCAACTATGAAGATGGATGGATCGTTGCTTCTTGCAACATGATTGAGTGAAGCCAGAGTCAGAAGAGCACATACTATATGACTCAATTTATATAAATTTCAAAAACATGCAAAGCTAATTCATGATGAGAGAAGTCCAAACAGTATTCACATATGGATAATTAAGAGGTTCAAGGGAGGCTTCCAAAGTACAGGTAAGATTCTGTATCTCTATCTGGGCAGTTCTTTTATAGTTATGCTTACTTGAAAAAAATACTTTGAGCTATATGCTTATAATTCAACATAAACTTTACTTAACAACAACACAAAAAACACCTCACAAGGATGGCAGCCATCAATATATATTACAAAAATAACTTCCCTGGTAAGATTGCTCTTGTAGTAATTCTGAAAATTAAATGTTTCTCATCAGTTAAAACAGGGAGGAAATTCCACCTCTATGAAATACTATCATGAAATGATTATTTCAACAAAATTATACCTGAGTAATATTATTCTCATATTTGTTTAGTGGAGAAAATTATTTTACTGATCCCCATTGTGGGAAGGTCATATCTATGGCCCAAAGACTATTATAGCTACCCTGCCCACCAACCAAAGTCTTGCCATGAGAGTTAGTGAACTCTGAGAAAGACATAAACCTAATTATGCCTTGGACATAATCTTATATAGATTTTGCCCAGTGTACTATCCAGATTCACCACTAGCCTATTGTAAATGCAATGTGGACATCCAATCTAATGGCCTTTTCTTTTTTTTCATCTTTTTTCCTAAATACATAATATGAATTTGTATAAAACTAAACACTATAAAAATTTTGTTTAAGTTTTATTATTTTGAGAGAGAGAGAGAGAGAGAGAGAGAGAAACACATGTGTATGAGCAGGAGAGGGGCAGAGAGGGAGAGAGAGAATCCCAAGCAGGCTCCACGCTTTCAGCACAGAGCCCCAACAAAGGGCTGGATCCCATGAACCGTGAGATCATGAACTGAAACAAAATCAAGAGTTGGACACTTAACTGACTAAGCCACCCAGGGCCCCCTAAAACCTAAACACTATTAAAATCTATAATGTAGATGGTGAAATTCCCTGGTGACTTCACCTCACAGATCATTATAAATGGTGTGGTAAAAAAGCCCACAAACTTTTTCTGTCTGTATATTGGTATACTGTAGAGTTATACATATGAAGGTCACACTATAATGTTCTATGATTTTTTTCATATAACACATCTGTCATTTTTATATCAGCACATATAGGTCAACCTTCTTCATTTTAATGTCTTTATGTCATTCCTTTATATGACATTGAAAATTATTTGTTCTATTGATGGATATTTGGTTGTCTCAAATTTTCCACTATTAAAACCAATCCTATAATAAATATTCTTGGATATGTTTTTTTGTGAGTGTTAGAGAACATATCTTCCTATTGACTTACTTGAGGTAGAAATACTGAGTAAATTAAAATTTTAAAAAAATTATCATTTTCATACTTATTTCTTAGTTTTTGTAACTTCCACCTCTGATCTTTAATGTCCTTTCTGACAGTGGCTTTGTCAAACTGTCTAGAAGACATTTTAACATCTTGCTAACACTTCCCAATTACATCCTTAATTGTAACCTTCACAGAAGTCAATTTGCCAGATCTCAGGCTGTGTCTTCACAGAGTTGCTGACAAAAATAATTTAAACATCAAAGAATTATTTTTCAAAGTGAGGAAAACTTTTTTTCCAGTCTTTATTATATACATGATGAATATGGGCATCCATTTTCCTGGAGTTGGCTAGAAATATGAATTTTTCTGTTGTAGATTATTAGTTGGGATTTTGAATGTTAAGTCATTACCCCCTAATTCATTTATTATTTTCTTACTGCACTTTTTTGAGAGCACAATTTCTAGTAATGATGTAAGCTACATTTCCACAAGAATCAATGAGAAAAAGGAGACAATAAAATCTAAAAGAAATAAATGTATAATTTAATATGGGAATTTTATGTTTGGTGAGAATTATAATCACTTTATTTAAATATTAAATTTAATTAAATAAAAATTTGATTACAGTACCAAAATGTGTTTTTTTTCTCTATTCTTACCCTCTATTTAATGGGAAAATCTTGATATTCTCCATTGGTTTATTGGGGCTCAGATTCTACAATCAGTTTTTTTGTGCATAATTTAACAGAGATTATATAATATTGAACTTATATTTGATACATGGTGTCCTCGTCTACTTCCCAGTGACCTTCTACTCTAAAACTAGGTGCTCTCAAAGAGAAAAAGGGGAAATACCTAATGAATGGGCAGTTTCTACCTATGAATCCTCATTTTAGAGAAACTTATAGAATTGCATTGAAATCTGGTCCTTCAATGTCATCAAAGATCATCAGTAATCATCAATAAGTACTTAATGAATTTCCCTATGGTTACTAGTGAATGAGTTACTTATATTCACAAAAGTCTAAATTTCTGAATTCATTTTATTGGTTTATAATACTGTACTTTTTTGCTGGTGACAATAAAACAAAATCTGAATTACCATTCAAAACCACTATTCTGGAGAATGGAGTTAATTAAGATGGTGGCTTAGTAGGAGGATTCTAGGCTCATCTTGTCCCTTTAACACAACTAGATAACTATCAAATAATTCTGAATACCCCAGAAATTGACCTAAGGACTGACAGAACAAACTCCAGAACTAGGGGGACAGAAGAGGCCACATCGAGGAAGATGGGAAATGTGGAGATGAGACATGGTATGAGGGAGGAAAGGGATCCTGGTGCTGTTGAGAGAAGGGAGCCCTGGTCACAGAGAAAGGAGAGAGAGAGAGAGAGAGAGAGACGGAGGGAGGGAGGGAGGGAGAGAGAGGGAGGGAGGGAGGGAGAGAGGGAGAGGGAGAGGGAGAGGGAGAGAGAGAGAGAGAGAGGGAGAGGGAGAGAGAGAGAGAGAGATTGAGAGAGATTGAGAGAGAAGCACACAGGGGAACGCAAAAAGAGAAAACTTCCCCAAAGCCATTGGCTTGGGAAAATGAGAGGGGCTGATTTTTATGAGGTTTTGCAACCAGTTGGGCTTAAAGACTGGAGTTTAAAGGTCAGTGGGCTTGACTGCAATAGAGCCCTGAGGGCACTGCCCTGCTCCTGGAGAGAAGTTAGGCAAGCAACCCTGGAGCAGACAGCATGGAAACAGTGATCTGCAGAGCACCTGGGGCAGATGGTAAGAGATTATTTGCTCTTCTTGGAGGACATCACTGAAAGGTGGCTTTCATGAAGACACCTTGAGGAGACAAAGGAGATGGCAAGGAACATTTCCTCCCCACACACCTCAGCATAACCACAGAGCTGCCTGCTAAGGGCAGGTCAGCCCAAACACTGGCTGCTTAGCCTGCTTGCACCAAGTTCCACACCCCTGCACTCTGGTGCGATAGCCCTTCTTGGTCAAACCACCCTCAGTTCCAGTGCAGTGAGACCCTCCCCCCAGAAGACCAGGGCAGCCACCGCCCACACCATATCCCTAAAGCCTGGAGTTTAAAAGTCAGCAGGCTTGGCTGTGATAAAGCCCAGACAGCACTGCATTTCTCCTAAAGAGAAGGCTGGCAAACAACACAGAAGTGAACAGCATGGCAAGAGCAATCTGAAAAATGCCTGTGACACACAGTGGTGAGATTATTTGCTCTTTTTAGAGTGCTTCTTGCAGAGCAAGAAGCACGGACATCCCTCTTCGGGGACAAAGGAGCTGGCTGGTGCCATTTCCCTCCTCCTGCTCAGCATAAACACAGAGCCACCGACCTGCCATAAATAACACCGTGCCAGCTCTGGCTACCTAACCTGCTTATGCTAGATCCCAAAACCATGCGCTCTGCTTGTACTTGTCCTTCTCAGTCAAGTTTGTCTCAGTCCAAATGCAGTGGGCCTCTTCCTCAGAGGACCAGCAGAAGCCCCTGCCCACACCACAGCTCCCGACCAGAATGTTCAGCAAGCCTTCAGTTCTAACAGAAGTAGTACCAGGTCTCATTTGATGAGCAGACCAGAGAACACCTAGTTAAAATTCAACACACTCTGGCCAAGGTCCAAACATTGCCCACTGCAGACAAGGATAGCCTCTGCAGATGACTGGCCTAAAGGATAGAGCAGCCAAAACATAGCAGCAGAGCACATACAGCAGACACCAGAGAGTCCCTGAAGCACTAGCCATGGATACTACATGACCTCTTCTTCATAAAATCATTAGTCTCAGGATCAGGAAACATAACAGGCTATTCTAACAAAGAGAAGAAGACAAATACTTAGACAAAATGCCAAGGCAGAGGAATTCATCCCAGATGAAACAAGATAAGATTATGGCCAGAGATATAAGCAAGACAGATATAAGTAATTATGCCTGATGGAGAATTTAAAGCAACAATCTTAACGATACTAAATGGGCTTGAGGTAAGAATGGAAAACTTCAGGGAAGCCCTTACCACAAAGAGAAAATAGTTAAAAAACAATCAGAAATGAAAAATGTAGTAACTAAGATTCAAAACAGACTGGATGCAATGAACAGAAGGCTAATAGAAATAGAGGAATGAATAAGTCACATAGAAGATAAAATAATGGAAAATAATGAAGCTGAACAAAAGAGAGAAAGATAATGGAACATGAGACTAGACTGAGGGAACTCAGTGACTCCATCAAATGCAAAACAATTGTATTCAAGGAATCCCAAAAGAAGAGCAAGAAAGGGGGCAGAAAATTTATTTTAAGAGAGAATAGCTGAAAACTTACTTGTTCTAGGGAAGGAAACAGACATCCAGATCTGGGAGGCATGGAGAAATCCCATCAAAATCAGTAGAAGCAGGCCAATACCAAGACAAATTGTGATTAAATTGGCAAAATATAGTGATGAAAAAAAAATCCTAAAAGCAGCAAGACAAAACCCCTAACATACGAAGGAAGACCCGTAAGGCTAGCTGCAGATCTCTCAACATAAACTTGGCAAGCCAGAAGGGGGTGGCATGATATATTCAATGTGCTGAATGGGAAAAATCTGCAGCCAAGAATACTCTTTCCAGCACAGCTATCATTCAGAATAGAAGGAAAGAAAGAGTTTCTCAGACACACACAAAAAAAGAGTTCATGACCACTAAACTAGCCCTGTAAGAAATACTAAAGTGGACTCTCTGAGTGGAAAGATCAAAAGTGACAAAAACAAGGATCAGAGAAAATCTCAAGAATAAATGACAGAACAAGTAATAAAATAGCACTAAGTACATATCTAAAAATAATTACTCTACATGTAAATGGACTAAACACTCCAATCAAAAGACACAGGTGTCAGAATGGATAAAAAAAAGCCCCATGTATATGCTGTTTATTAGAGAGTCATTTTAGACCTAAAGACACTTAAAGATTGAAAGTGACTGATGGAGAAATATTTGTCATGCAAAGAGCGTCAAAAGAAACCTGCAGGGTAGCAATACTTACATCAAACTAGATTTTAAACCAAAGACTGTATAAAGAGATGAAGAAGGGTGCTAGATCATAATAAATAAAGGGGACTATCCAGCAAGAAGATCTAACAATTAGAAATATTTATGCCTCCAACATGAAACACCTAAAACAATTAATAAGAAACATAAAGGAACTCACTGGTAATAATACAATAATATGACACTTTAACACCACACTTAACATCAATGGACAAATCATGTAAGTAGAAAATTAACAAGGAAAGGGCACCTGGGTGGCTCAGTCAGATAAGTGTCAGACTCGATTTCAGCTCAGGTCATGATTGCATGATTAGTGAGTTCAAGCCCCATGTCAGCACAGAGACTGCTTGGTTTTCTCTGTCTCCCTCCCTCTCTCTCTCTCTCTCTCTCTCTCTCTCTGCCCCTCCTGTGCTTATGTGTGTGCATGCACATGCTCTTTATCTCTCTCTCTCAAATAAAGAAACATTTTAAATAAAAGAAAATAAACAAGGAAACAGTGGCTTTGAATGACACACTGGACCAGATGGACTTAACAGATATACTCAGAACCTTCCCTATTAAGTGGCAGAATACATATTCTTTTCAAGTTCATATGGGACGTTCTTCAGAACAGATCACATACTAGGTCACAAATTAGGCCTCAACAAATATAAAATGACTAAGATCATACCATGTATATTTTCTGAACATAATGCTATGAAACCTGAAGTCAACCACAAGAAAAAATCTGCAAAGACCACAAATACATGGAGGTCAAACAACATGCTACTAAAGAAAGAACAGATAACTAGGACACCAAAGAAGAAGTTTAAAAGTACATGGAAACATATGAAAATGAAAACACAGTGGTCCAAAAACTTTGGGATGCAGCAAATGTAGTCCTAAGAGAGAAATATATAGCAATACAGGTCTACCTCAAGAAGAAAACTCTCAAACAACCTAACCTTACACCTGAAGGGGCTGGAAAAAGAACAAAAAACAAAGCCTAAAGCCAGAAGAAGGAAGGAAATGATAAAGATTAGAGCAGAAATGAATGATATAAAATCTAAAAAAAACAACAATAGAACAGATCAATGAAACCAAGAGCTGGTTTTTGTTTTGAAAAAATTAATAGAATTGATAAAACCCCTAGCCAGACTTATCAAAATGAAAAGATAAAGGACACAAATAAATAAAATCACAAATAATAGAGGAGAAATAACCAATATCACAGAAATATAAACAATTATAAGAGAATATTATGAAAAATGATATGCCAACAAATTGGGCAACACAAAAGAAATGGATAAATTTCTAGAAACATAAACTACCAGTGCTGAAACAGGAAGAACTAGAAAACTTGAAGAGACCAATAACCAGGAAGGAAAATGAATACATAGTCAAAAATCTCTCTCTCTCTCTCTCTCTCTCTCTCACACACACACACACACACACACACACACACACACAGATCTTCCAACAAACAAAACTCCAGGGCCCAGTGGCTTCCCAGGGGAATTCTACCAGACATGTAAAGAAGAGTTAATACCTTCTCAAACTATTCCAAAAAAGAGAAATGGAAGGAAAACTTCCAAATTGATTCCATGAGACCAGCATTACCCTGATACCAAAACCAGATAAAGACTCCACTAAAAAAGAGAACTGCAGGCCAATATCCCTGATGAATATGGATAAACAAATTCTCAATAAAATACTACCAAATCAAATCCAACAGTACATTAAAAGAATTATTCACCATCATCAAGTGGGATTTATTCATGGCCTGCAAGGGTGGTTGAATATTTGTAAATCAATCAATATGTTACACCATACTAGTAAAAGAAAGGATAAGAACCAATGATTCAACAGATGCAGAAAAAGCATTTGAGAAACTACAACATTCATTCATGATAAAAACCCTCAACAAAGTAGGTTTAGAGGGAACACACTCAAAATAATAAAGGCCATATATAAAAAACCCACAGCTAATATCATCCTCAATGGGGAAATACTAAGAGCTTTTCCTCTGAGAGCAGGAACATGACAGGGATGTCCAATCTCACCACTGTTATTGAACAAGTACTGGAAGTCCTAGCCTCAGCAATCAGACAACACAAATAAATGAAAGGCATCCAAATCAGCAAGGAAAAGGTAAAACTTACACTATTTTCAGATGATATGATACTATGTATAGAAAGTCCAAAAGATTCCACTAAAAAACTGCTAGAACTGATACATGAATTCAGTCAAGTCTCAGGATACAAAATCAGTGTACAGAAATCTGTTGCATATCTATACGCTAATAAAGAAGCCTCAGAAAGAGAAATCAAGAAATCAGTCCCATTTACAAATGGCACCAAAAAAAATAAGATATCTAGGAATAAACCATAACTAAAGAGGTAAAAGATCTATACTCTGAAAACTATAAAACACTGATGAAAAAATTGAAGATGGCACAAAGAAATGGGAAAAAATTCCATGCTCATGGGTTGGAAGAAGAAATATTAAAATGTCTGTATTACCCAAAGCAATTTACACATTATGCAATACCTATCAAATTAGCACCAGCATTTTTCACAGAGCAAGAACAAACAATCTTAAAGTTAGGATGGAACCACAAAAGACCCTGAATAGCCAAAGAAATCTTGAAAGAAAAAAAAAAGCAAAGCTGGAGGCATTACAATTTCATATTTCAAATTGTATTACAAAGCTGTAGTGATCAAGACAGTATGGTAAGGCACAAAAACAGACACATGGTTAGTAGATCAGAAGAGAAAACCCAGAACTGAATCCACAAGTATATGGTCAATTAATCTTTGACAAAGCAGGAAAGAATATCCAATGGAAAAAAGTCTCTTCAGCAAATGGTGTTGGGAAAACTGGACAGCAACATGAAAAAAAATAGAATTGGACCACTTTGTTACACCATACACAAAAATAAACTAAAAAATGGATTAAACTGATTAAAGAACTAAATGTGAGATCTGAAACCATAAATATACTAGAAGAGAACACAGTAACTTCTTTGACATCTGCCACAGAATGTCTCCTGAGGCAAGGGAAAAAAAAGCAAAAATAAAATATCGAGGGTACATCAAAATAAATCCTTCTTCACAGTGAGGGAAACAATCAACAAAACTAAAAGTCAACCTATGAAATGGGAGAAGATACTTGCCAATGACATATTTGATAAAGGGTTAGTATCCAAAATATATCCAGAACTTATACAACTGAACACCCAAAAAAGAAATAATCCAGAGAACTAATCACTTCTTTAAGGTCCTACCTCCTAACACCAATACATTAGGGATTAGGCTTTGATATATGAATTTGGGGCAGGGCAAGCATTCATTCCACAGCAGGGAGGCAGTGTGACAAGCAAATTCTAAAATTTATATGGAAATGCAAAGGATCAAGAATAGGTCAAAATGGGCAGAGGACATGAATACACATTTGTCTAAAGAGGACATATAGATTACCAATAGACATATGAAGAAGTGCTCAACATCACTCATCATCCAGGAAGTGCAAATCAAAACTACAATGAGATATCACCTCACACCTGTCAGAATGCCTAAAATGAACACCACAAGAAACAAAAGGTTTTGGCAAGGATGTGGAGAAAGGGGAACCCTCTTGCACTGTTGCTGGGAATGCAAAGTGGTGTAGCCACTGTGGAAAACAGTATGGAGGCTCCTCAAAAAGTTAAAAACAGAACTACCCTCTGATCCAGCAATTGTATTACCAAATATTTACCCAAAATATACAAAAATAATGACTTGAAGGGGTACATGTACCCTGATATTTATAGCATTATCAACAATACTGAAATTAGAAAAGAGCCAAATACCATCTACTGAGGAATGGATAAGGAAGTAGTGTGTGTGTGTATATATGTGTGTATATATATGTATATATATACATATATATATATATACACACACACGTATGTATATATGTATATATATATGTATATATATACACATATATATGTATATATATATACACACACATATATATATATATACATACACACACACACACACACAATGGAATATTACTCAGCAATAAAAAAGAATGAAAACTTGCCATTTGCAAGGACATGGATGGAACTAGAGAGTATTATCCTAAGTGAAATAAGTCAGAGAAAGACAAATGCCATATAATTTCACTCACATGTACAATTTAAGAAACAAAAGAAAGGAACATGGGGAAAAAAGAGCAGAAAACCAAGAAATTGACTCTTAACACTAGAGAACAAAGTGAGGCTTACTGGGGGGGCAATGGGCAGGCAGATGGGTGATGGGGACTAAGGACAGCACTTGTGATGAGCACTGGATTTTGTATGTAAGTGCTGAGTCACTAAATTCTACACCTGATACTAACATTACACTGTATGTAAACTAAGGGGAATTTAAATAAAACTTGGGGGGGGGGAACCACTCTTATGGAGTAGGAATGTCTTCACACAAAGCCTGCCATCACTATAACATTTTAAAGCCAGCTGCATTCTTCATCCCTATTTTTACCTACAGCAAGCCTTTTTATTTAATATACCATCTTTTCTTCAAATAGGAATAATGTTTAGTCCTATAGTTTTCAAAATTTTCAAAATACATGTAACTTTTTCTATATAAAATCTACCACAATGAGATATAAAACATATGGAACTTTGTAAAGATGGTGGGCCTTACAGCTCTTTTTGCCCTTTTTCCTCTCTTCTCCCTCACAACACTTAATCTCATTCCTCTCTGGTGGACTCTGAGACACCTTTGTAGAACTTGCAGAAAGCTTTGATCTTAGCCACAGAATAAAGGAAGTATTGGGGGTTAATAAACTTTGGCAGGTAGCCTCCTACCATTACCCTTCTGCATTTAGGTGAAATAAATCATAGCCTATAAGTAATAAAGAAATAGAAATCTAGACTCATCACCTGGGTTTGATTCCCTTTCATGGTTTATTAAATTGAGTTTAATTTCTTAAATACCATATTTCTGATCTATTGCCCATTTTAATATATTGAAGAAAGGGGAAGAATGTACAAAATAATCCCTTAAATGTTTTAGTTATCTTACTAAGCTTATGAGATTTCACTCAGGAAATGACTTTTTCAGCAGAGTGATGATATCATAGGGAACCTTTCCTCTTTTGGGTTGATTATTTTAATGCCACTTAGTGTGTTTATCGATTGAACACTGTTATCACTAGAATGTTAAGAATCCATGTGACATTAATTGACAGTGTTGATCTAGCTGTTAACATAGAAAGTTCATATTATCAAAGCCAGCATTATCAGAACTAGACCCCTATATCATTTTATACAGACCACAAAGATTAATTTAACTGACTTGTTGACAGATGGTGCTCTGGCTGATAATGGTGGGTAAATCATTTCACTAGACTTCTTACCAACAAAACCGAATGAAGGAAAAAAATAATAAAGGTCTTTGTGGATCTTTCTATAATAATAGTTTGAAATTAGATTATGTAATTTCAGTTTACATATTTTCTAAAATCAATTAATATTAAATATCTTAGTACTATGATTTTCAATTTATGGACAAAGATGAAGGTCCTAAAAATAGTTATTAGCACCTATTCTAGTAGTTGTATCATATGACTTTTTTTTCAACAAAACATAATCTAAGCACATATGGATCATTCTTTCAGCTGTGTAAACAATGTTTAAGAAATAGTGTAATATTTAAAATACTAATAGCAACACCATTAACAAGTCATCCACATTTCTTCCACAGAGATAAAAATGTTGTAAATTATGTCCAATTGTTCATCTTAACTCAGGAGTGTCAGGAGTAAGTGCTTTTGCATAACCAGCTCAAAGGAATAACCATTCTTATGACACCTCCTATCTTTACAGCTGCCTATTAAAATAATTCTATTATGTTGTTGCTTCAAAATCAGCAATATCTTACCACTTATGTTTAGGAATTGAGTTGTGTTCACTAAGATACCAGAATTGACCCTTGTGCAGTCAGTCCTTCTGCCTCCAATATGCCCTTCTTTAAAAACTTTAGAGACACCTGGGTGGCTCAGTAGGTGATGCATCTTTTTTTTTTAATATGTAATTTATTGTCAAACTGGTTTCCATACAACACCCAGTGCTCATCCCAACAGGTGCCCTCCTCAATGCCCACCACCCAGTTTCCCCTCTCCCCCATCCCCCATCAACCCTCAGCTCTCAGTATTTTTTATTTTTTTATTTTTTTTGAATTTTGTAAATATTTTATTTATTTTTGATAGAGAGACATTGAACACAGGTGGGGGAGGGGCAGAGAGAAGGAGACACAGAGTCCGAAGCAGGCTCCAGGCTCCGAGCTGTCAGCACAGAGGCCGACGTGGGGCGCGAACTCACAAATTGCGAGATCATGACCTCAGCTGAAGTTGGACCCTCAAGAGACTGAACCACCCAGGCGCCCCAGTTTGTTCTCAGTATTTAAGAGTCTCTTGTGGTTTGCCTCCCTCCCTCTCTGTAACATTTTTTTTTCCTCCTTCCCCTCCTCTCTGGTCTTAAGTTTCTCAGGATCCACATAAGAGTGAAAACATATGGTATATGTCTTTCTCTGCCTGACTTATTTCACTGAGTAGAACACTCTCCAGTTGCATCCATGTTGCTACAAATGGCCATATTTCATTCTTCCTCAATGCCAAGTAGTATTCCATTGTATATATAAACCACATCTTCTTTATCCATTCGTCAGTTAATGGACATTTAGGCTTTTTCCATAATTTGGCTATTGTTGAAAGTGCTCCTATAAACATTGGGGTACAAGTGCCCCTATGTATCAGCACTCCTATATCCCTTGGGCAAATTCCTAGCAGTGCTATTGCTGGGCCATAGGGTAGATCTACTTTTAATTTTTTGAGGAACTTCCACACTGTTTTCCAGAGCGGCTGCACCAGTTTGCATTCCCACCAACAGTGCAAGAGGGTTTCTCCACATCCTCGCCAGCATCTATAATCTCCTGATTTGTTCATGTTAGCCACTCTGACTGGTGTGAGGTGATATCTCAGTGTCGTGTTGATTTGTATTTCCCTGATGAGGAGTGACATTGAGCATCTTTTCATGTGCCTGTTGGCCATCTGGATATCTTCTTTAGAGAAGTGTCTATTCATGTTTTCTGCCCATTTCTTCACTGGATTATTTGTTTTTAAGGTGTGGAGTTTGGTGAGTTCTTTATAGATTTTGGATACTAGCCCTTTATTCAATATGTCACTTGCAAATATATTTTCCCATTCCATCAGTGGCCTTTTAGTTTTGTTGATTGTTTCCTTTGCAGTGCAGAAGCTTTTTATCTTGATGAGGTCCCGATAGTTCATTTTTGCTTTGAATTCCCTTGCCTTTGGGGATGTGTCAAGCAAGAAATTGCTGCGGCTGAGGTCAGAGAGGTTTTTCCCTGCTTTCTCCTCTAGGGTTTTGATGGTTTCCTGTCTCACATTCAGGTCCTTTGTCCATTTTGAGTTTATTTTTGTGAATGATGTAAGAAAGTGATCTAATTTCATTCTTCTGCATGTTGCTGTCCAGTTTTCCCAGCACCATTTGTTAGAGACTGTCTTTTTTTCCATTGGATATTCTTTCCTGCTTTGTCAAAGATTAGTTGGCTATACTTTTGCAGGTCCAGTTCTGGAGTCTCTATTCTGTTCCATTGGTCTATGTGTCTGTTTTTGTGCCAATACCATGCTGTCTTGATTACAGCTTTGTAGTAAAGACTAAAGTCTGGGATTGTGATGCCACCCACTTTGGTCTTCTCCTTCAATACTACTTTGGCTATTCGGGGTCTTTTGTAGTTCCATTCAAATTTTAGGATTGCTTGTTCTAGCTTTGAGAAGAATGTGGGTGCAATTTTGATTGGGATTGCATTGAATGTGTAGATTCCTTTGGGTAGTATTGACATTTTAACAATATTTATTCCAATCCATGAGCACGGAATGTTTTTCCATTTATTTATATCTTCTTCAATTTCCTTCATAAGCTTTCTATAGTTTTCAGCATACAGATCTTTTACATCGTTGGTTAGGTTTATTCCTAGGTATTTTATGCTTCTTGGTGCAATTGTGACTGGGATCAGTTTATTTGTCTTTCTGTTGCTTCATTATTAGTGTATAAGAATGCAACTGATTTCTGTACATTAATTTTGTATCCTGCGACTTTGCTAAATTCATGTATCAGTTCTAGCAGGCTTTTGGTGGAGTCTATTGGATTTTCCATGTATAATATGTCATCTGCAAAAAGTGAAAGCTTGACTTCAGCTTTGCCAATTTTGATGCCTTTGATTTCCTTTTGTTGTCTTATTGCTGATGCTAGCACTTCCAACTCTATGTTAAGCAACAGCGGTGAGAGTGGACATCCCTGTCGTATTCCTGATCTCAGGGGGAAAGCTCTCAGTTTTTCCCCATTGAGGAGGATATTAGCTGTGGGCTTTTCATCAATGGCTTTTATGATGTTTAAGTATGTTCCTTCTATCCCGACTTTCTTGAGTGTTTTTATTAAGAAAGGATGCTGAATTTTGTCAAATGCTTTTTCTGCATCGATTGACAGGATCATATGGTTCTTATCTTTTCTTTTATTAATGTGATGTATCACATTGATTGATTTGTGAAGGCTTAACCAGCCCTGAAGCCCAGAATGAATCCCACTTGATCATGGTTAATAATTCTTTTATATGCTGTTGAATTTGATTTGCTAGTATCTTATTGAGAATTTTTGCATCCATATTCATCAGGGATATTGGCCTGTAGTTCTCTTTTTTTGCAGGGTCTCTGTCTGGTTTGGGAATCAAAGTAATGCTGGCTTCATAGAATGAGTCTGAAAGTTTTCCTTCCCTTTCTATTTTTTGGAACAGCTTGAGAAGGATAGGTATTATCTCTGCTTTAAACGTCTGGTAGAACTCCCCTTGGAAGCCATCTGGTCCTGGACTCATTTGTTGGGAGATTTTTGGTAACTGATTCAATTTCTTCGCTGGTTATGGGTCTGTTCAAATTTTCTATTTCTTTCTGTTTGAGTTTTGGAAGTGTGTGGGTGCTTAGGAATTTGTCCATTTCTTCCAGGTTGTCCAGTTTGTTGGCATATAATTTTTCATAGTATTACCTGATAATTACTTGTATTTCTGAGGGATTGGTTGTAATAATTCCATTTTCTTTCATAATTTTATCTATTTGGGCCTTCTCCCTTTTCTTTTTGAGAAGCCTGGCTAGAGGTTTATCAATTTTGTTTCTTTTTGAAAAAATCAACTCTTGGTTTCATTGAAGTGCTCTACAGTTTTTTTTTTTTTTAGATTCTATATTGTTTATTTCTGCTCAGATCTTTATTATTTCTCTTCTTCTGCTGGGTTTGGGGTGTCTTTGCTGTTCTACTTCTAGTTCCTTTAGGTGTGCTGTTAGATTTTGTATTTGGGATTTTTCTTGTTTCTTGAGATAGGCCTGGATTGCAATGTGTTTTCCTCTCAGGACTGCCTTTGCTGCACCCCAAAGGGTTTGGATTATTGTATTTTCATTTGTTTCCATATATTTTTAAATTTCTTCTCTAATTGCCTGGTTGACCCATTCATTCTTTAGTAGGATGTTCTTTTTTTTTTTTTTTTTTTCAACGTTTTTTATTTATTTTTGGGACAGAGAGAGACAGAGCATGAACGGGGGAGGGGCAGAGAGAGAGGGAGACACAGAATCGGAAACAGGCTCCAGGCTCCGAGCCATCAGCCCAGAGCCTGACGCGGGGCTCGAACTCACGGACTGCGAGATCGTGACCTGGCTGAAGCCGGACGCTTAACCGACTGCGCCACCCAGGCGCCCCTTGTAGGATGTTCTTTAACCTCTATGTCCTTGGATGTTTTCCAGATGTTTTCCTGTGGTTGATTTCAAGTTTCATAGCATTGTGGTCTGAAAGGGTGCATGGTATGATCTCAATTCTTGTATACTTATGAAGGGCTGTTTTGTGACCCAGTATGTGATCTATGTTGGAGAAGGTTCCATGTGCACTCGAGAAGAAAGTATATTCTGTTGCTTTGGGATGCAGAGTTCTAAATATATCTGTCAAGTCCATCTGATCCAATGTATCATTCAGGGCCCTTGTTTCTTTATTGATACTGTGTCTAGATGATCTATCCATTGTTGTAAGTGGAGTATTAAAGTCCCCTGCAATTACCACATTCTTATCAATAAGGTTGCTTATGTTTGTGATGAATTGTTTTATATATTTGGGGGCTTCCGTATTCGGTGCATAGACATTTATAATTGTTAGCTCTTCCTGTAATTATTATATAATGCCCTTCTTCATCTCTTGTTACAGCCTTTAATTGAAAGTCTAGTTTGTCTGATATAAGTATGGCTACTCCAGCTTTCTTTTCACTTCCAGTAGCATGATAGATAGTTTTCCATCCCCTCACTTTCAATCTGATGGTGTCCTCAGGTCTAAAATGAGTCTCTTGTAGACAGCAAATAGATGGGTCTTGTTTTTTACCCATTCTGATACCGTATTGTTTTTGGTTGGAGCATTTAGTCCATTTACATTCAGTGTTATTATTGAAAGATATGGGTTTAGAGTCATTGTGATATCTGTAGGTGTCATGTTTGTAGTGATGTCTCTGGTACTTTTTGGTACTTGCAACATTTCACTCACAGAATCCCCCTTAGAATCTCTTGTAGGGCTGGTTTAGTGGTGATGAATTCCTTCAGTTTTTGTTTATTTGGGAAGACCTTTATCTCTCCTTCTATTCTAAATGACAGACTTGCTGGATAACGGATTCTCGGCTGCAAATTTTTTCTTTTCATCACACTGAAGATTTCTTGCCATTGATTTCTGGCCTCCCAAGTTTCAGTAGATAGGTCTGCTACTATCCTTATGTGTCTACCTTTGTATGTTAAGGCCCATTTATCCCTAACTGCTTTCAGAATTCTCTTTTTATCCTTGTATTTTGCCAGTTTCATTATGATATGTTGTGCAGAAGATAGATGTGCAGAAGAAGACTTCAAGTTAAGTCTGAAGGGAGTTATCTGTGCCTCTTGGATTTCAATGCCTGTTTCCTTCCCCAGATCAGGGAAGTTCTCAGCTATGATTTGTTCAGGTACACCTTCAGCCCCTTTCTCTCTCTCCTTCTTCTCGTACTCCTATGATACGGATATTGTTGCATTTGATTGCATCACTTAGTTCTGTAATTCTCCCCTCATACTGCAGGATTTTTTTATCTTTTTCTCAGCTTCCTCTTTTTCCATAATTATATCTTCTAATTCACCTACTCTCTTCTCTGCCTCTTCAATCTTCTCCATGGAGCTGGACCCGGTGGATTCCGTTTGAGTCGTCCTCACTGTGCTGGGGCATAGACGGGGCCATCCTTCCGCTCTGCTAACTCCCCTGACTCTGCGCTTGGCTAGGATTCAAAGTCCTGCTCTGCTCCATGTGCTCTGGTACTGGGGAAGCACCTCTCAGTGCGGCCTAATATGTGGTCCTGGCTGGCTTTCTTTGTCTGTGCTGCTGCACTTCAGGGAGGACAGACTTCTCCTACTGTGGACTGAGAGCTGCCGCCTTCACCACCTCAGGCCACACCCCCCCGGGGGTGGTGGATGCAGGCAGGCTTTGTCTTTTCCCACAGAACTCCAGAGAGACAGCTGCCTTTTCCTCCTGCAGACTGAACCCTTGGCCCAGCCACTGCGCCTGGGGGTGGCGGACTCAGGCAGGTTCTGTAGTTATCACGCAGCCCTCCAGGGAGGGAACCATTTTTTCCAACTGTGGACTGAGCCCCTGACCTACCACCACACACAGGCCCCTGGCTCCCCTCCTCCCCAGTTGCACAAACAGGGAGCTGACCCCAGTCCGAAGAAAGCCCCACAGTTAGAGATCGGATCCCTCTCAGTCTCAGTCCAAGGTCTATATCCTGTCCAGATATGGTCCCACACATCCCTAGCTGCTCTTTCTGTTCCCTTTGTCTCTCTGCAGAAGGGGGTCCCTCCCCTCTGTGCCCACGTGGCTTTTTTTTTTATCTGCCCCAGTTCACAATCACCCACCTATCTTTTTTCCAGCTTTCCCATTTTCTTCCTAGTAGATTCAGACTCTTTTCCTCCCAGGCTCTGGTGTTCAAAGTCCTTTGGTTTCTATACTTCTTTGTTTGAGAGACGCAGGAAGCATGGATTTCCTCTGCTTCTCTGCCATTTTGGCCTCCAGAACTGATGCATCTGACTTTTGACTTCAACTCAGGTCATGATCTCATGGTCGTGAGTTTGAGTCCTGTGTCGGGCTTTGCACTGAGTGTGAAGCCTGCTCGGGATTCTCTCTTTCCTTCTCTCTGCCCCTCCCCCACTTTTTCTCTCTTTCTCTACCTCCCTCCCTCAAAATAAATAGACATTTTAATTATCAGGAAAATGCAAATCAAAACCACATTGGTCTGCAGTGAAATACTCTACCCCTGAGCTACATACCCCCTTAACTATAGGTTAAATAGGTGATGGGTATTATGCAGTACACTTATCATGATGAGCACTGGGTATGGAATCATTAAATCCCTACATTGTATACCTGAAACTAATAGAACATTGTATGTTAACTGGAATTAAAATAAAAACTTAAAAAAACACAATGAGATATCACCTCACACCTGTCAGACTGGCTGTTATCAAAAAGACAAAAAAAGAAGTGGTGAGGATGTGGAGAAAAGGGAACCCGTATACAGTTGATAGGAAAGTAAATTGGTGCAGTTGCTATGGAAAACAGTATGAAGGCTCCCCCCAAAAGTCAAAATAGAACTACCATATGATCCAGCAATTACACTTCTAGGTACTTCTCCAAAGATAACAAAAATGCCAATTCAAAGAGATATATGCACCCCTATGTTCATTGCAGCATTATTTACAATAGCCAAAACCAGAAACAACTTAAGTATCCACTGATAGATAAATGCATAAAGAAAATGTGGTATATGTGTACAATAGAATATTATTTACCCCTAAAAAGTGAAATCTTACCATTTGAGACAACACGGATGGACCTTGGGGGCATTGTGCTAAGAGAAAAAGTCAGAGAAAGACAAATACCATATGATCTCACTTATATATGCAATCTAAAAAACAAAACAAATGAACCTACAGAAACTTATACAGGAAACAAATTGTTGGTTACCAGAGTGGGGAGGGGTTGGGATGGGTAGAAATTGGTTAAAGGGATTAAAAGGTACAAGCTTCCAGTTAAAAAATAAATAAGTCATGGGATATAATGTGCACCATAGGTAATATAGTCAATAATATAATAACTTTGTATGGTGACAGAGGTAACAAAACTTATGGTGGGGATCATTTTGTAATGTATAAAAATATCAAATCAGTATTTTGTATACCTCAAACTAATAGAATATTGTATGTTAATAATACTTAAGCTTTTTAAATGTGGAAAACAATTTTAAGGCATAAACTATACAATTAAAAATGAAGTCTTAGAACCTACATATCGATTGACAGATAAATGAAGGAAATGTGGTATATGTATACAATGGAATATTTTTTGTCCCTAAGAAAGAAGGAAATCCTGCCATTTGCAATAACTTGGATGTTATTATACTAAATGGAGGGAGTCAGGCAAAGAAAGACAAATGCTGTATGATCTCACTTATAGATGGATTCTAAAAATAGCCAAACTCATAGAAATGAAGAAATAAAATGGTGGCTTTTAGGAGATGGGGGGAAATAGGGAGTCCAGCTCTCATAACGCATAAGTGTCCTTTATGCAGTATATTTAATGGCACATTTTTCAAATTTTTGTGCTTGTTGATGATTTTGTTGTTTATAGCAGCCTCTAAATGTAGCACTAAAGAGTTGTCTAACATTCCTAAGTTCAAAAAGGCCATGATGTGTCTTATAGAGAAAATACATGCATTAGATAAGCTTTGCTCCAGGATGAGTTCTAAAGTGTTGTTGGCTATGAATTCAATGTTAATGAATCAACAATATATATTAAATAAGCTCTCTTGTCTAGATTTTTTTCATGTTCCTGAAATATACGGTTCTGTCAAAAGAATAAGTGAGTACTAGTGTTTACGTATACTGCACGTCTGTGCAAGTCTAAGAGAAATTTAGTTATGGCACTTAATTCCACCAGTGGGTAAAATTTTTGAGTTATACCTCACTGTTTATTATTTAGCTAATATTACTTAAGTTCATTTATTTCAAAACTACTTACAATTCAAAAACCCTGGGGTTTATGTTTATTCTTAAATATTGACATTGCTTTTCCATACATAGTTCATTTGGGCAGTTTGAGAACCTCAATGATTTGTGGGAAAGAGCTATCTCTGTGCCTCTAACCATATATGTATCTGTATCTCTCTATCCATATGTGTCTATCAATGTCTGTATATTCATATTTATGTATCTCTGTATTTTTCTCTCTCTAGATTACTTCAGTGAGAATAATTTCATTCTATGAAACCACCTATGTCAATAATTACTTATTATAAATATATATATTAATATGTAATACAATTAAGCATAAATTCATATAATATATGTCTATACTGTGTTTCTTTTTAAAATTTTTTTAATGCTTATTTATTTGGGGGGTGGTGGTGGACAGAGGATCCAAAGTGGGCTCTGCACTGACAGCAGAGACCCTGATGTGGGGCTTGAACTCAGTAACTGCAAGATCATGACCTGAGTGAGCCAAAGTAGGATGCTTAACCAACTGAGTCACCCAGGTTCCCCTACACTGTGTTTCTTATCATGATCTATATTCCATCTAAACAGGTAATTAGTAAAATACTAGTCAGAAGTGTCTCATTTCTCTCTTGGCCTGTCTCATCTACCATCATTGCCCTGGCATTTTCATCTTCTGTGGTCCTCTTCTGGGTCCCATACCTAAAAAAAAATCAAAACAGAAGAACAAAAACAAAAACAAAAAAAACCCATGCTATGTTATTCAAATTGATTAACTCTTTATATCAGGAAAAAATATAATTGACAAAAATTCAAAATCTCTTGCATACGCTTAAATTTAGAGTGTTAATGTGCACAATATTAAAAACTGGACTAATGCAGGTCTTGCTATATATTTCCATTTGTTACCACATGGAGCCTTAAAATATAGAACCTCAGAAATCTCTGTTTCCCCTGATAGGTAAGCATTCTGAAAATTGCCTACTGCAGTTGCCTGTTAATAGATTTTTTTCTGGGGTGCCTGGGGGCGGGTTCAGTTGGTTAAGCGACCTACTCTTGATGTCAGCTCAGGTCATGATCTCGCAGTTTGTGAGTTCAAGCCCTGCGTCAGTCTCCTTGCTGACAGTGCGGAAGCCTGCTTGGGACTCTTTCTCCTTCCTGTCTCTCTCTGCGCCTCCCCAGCTCGTGCTCACTCACTTTCTTTCAAAATAAATAAACTTAAAAAAAAAGAGTTTTTCTTTTCTCTGCATGGACTGAAAATGACAAAACCTTCAAGACTGACACCTACCTCAAAAAGTTGTCCTTAGGGCACCTGGGGGGCTCAGTCAGCTGAACATCCAACTTGGCTCAGGTCATGATCTCACCACTCGTGGGTTCAAGCCCTGCGTCAGGCTCTGTGCTGACAGCTTCGGATTCTGTGTCTCCCTCTCTCTCTGCCCCTCCCCTGTTCACACACTCTCTCTCTCAAAAATAAACATTAAAAAGTTGTCCTCAACTTTCCCACTTTAATATCCTAATGTTAATTTATCATAATGTCATGTGTCCCATTAGCGGTGCACCACTGGGGGAATTGTGATGTTTACTTGTGGTGAGTCATTCTCTGTGCTTTATTTAAATGTTTAAGTATCTGTCCATCCCATCACACCATGAGTTTCTCAAGAGTAAGGGTCATATCCTGTCATATCCTTCAGACTTAGTATGATGATACAGAACAGATGCCAAGTTGGTTGAAAAAATTAATATAAAAGGCCTATCAGCAGGAGGAAAGAACCTGAATTCCCAAGGCCATTTCCAAATTCTGTAATTTAGAGCAAGTCACTTGTGGGTTCTGTGCTCCACTCCCTTAACTATAAAAAGGAGGCTGACCTACAACTAGAGAGTGCCAATATCCTTATCTTTTAATAATCTCCTACAATATTGGGCTCTGCAGGTGTTCAGTGAACACTTCTTGATGGATACATTATTACTCTGGTCTTTAAGTTTCTCCTGGTTAGGCAGCAACATTGCCTAGACACTATCCTTGATTGATACCATATTTACAGAGTCACCGATGAGCAGAATGTCATCCATGAGCAGAATGGGCTACTATATTCTAACTTCTTTTTTTGTGCGTATTTGTAGGAAAGAATATGTATTACTAGAACTTTTTTATTGTACTCATGTACTTTAGCATTTTGTTTTGAGAAATGTCCCAGAAATATTTTCTTTCAGAAAAAAATAATTTTCCCAAGGCCTAACCCTCTAATTCACAGGATACCTGAGGACAAAAAATAATATATTTAGCTTTTTTGTGCTATGATGGCAATGAGTGAGCTATGTGAAATGAACTCACTTTACACATGCAAGAGATTAGGGCTGTCGCTGATACAAATCAAGAGATATGTATTAAATATGGAGTGTTCATTATTCTATAAGACACAGAAGAGACTTCAACCATAACTAGGAGGATGAGGCACAAGCTGCCAGAGTTGCTATATGTTTTAATTTTTTAATGTTTATTTATTTCTGAGACAGAGAGAGACAGAGCATGAGTGGGGGAGGAGCAGAGAGAGAGGGAGACACAGAATCTGAAGCAGGCTCCAGGCTCTGAGCTGTCAGCACAGAGGGCAACGTGGGGCTCGAACTCACAAACCGTGAAATCATGACCTGAGCTGAAGTCAGTCGCCCAACCGAATGACCCACCCAGGTGCCCCCAGAGTTGCTATTTTTTAAAACAATTTTAATTCCGTTTACTTGAACAAAACCAAAAAACAGTTGACCTGTTTCTCCCATCAACCACCACTAGTCTCTAGCAACCACCATTCTGTTCTTTGTATCAACGAGCTTAGTTTTGTTTGTTTGTTTTAGATTCCACATATAAGGCAGATCATTTGGTATTTGTCTTTCTCTGACTTATTTCACTGAGCATAATGCCCTTGAGGTCCGTCCATGTTGTCCCAAATGGCAAGATTTCATTCTTTTTAATGGCCGAGTGGTATTCCATTGTGTGTGTGTGTGTGTATAGACAGATCTATCTATATCTATATATAGATATACACATACCACAATTTCTTTATCCATTCATCAATTGATAGACAGTTGAGTTGTTTTATTTTCTGACTTCTTGAAATGACAACTGCTAGTTACAGTCTTTAGTTGATAGGGACAAGCAGATTAAAGCAGTCCTACTTTCATAATGTGTATATGTAGCCATACCAGATGTAAAATTGAGTTCAGAAATCCTAAGAGAAAAGGGCTTACAAAGAATTGCATACGATGCACTAGTATTAAAAGGAAGTTTCACATAAAAGATCTAGTTAAGAAGAATAATTGCTTCCATTTCTTATTCTGCCTGGATGATATTCACATAGCATTCTTATCATCAATTGACAAACTCACTGGAGGTAACAAAATTGCCCAATTAACCAAAAGTATTTGCATCAAACAATAGCTATCCCATATAAGCAACCCTAAGTAGGTCATTTTCCCTGTCTAATTCTTTGAACATTATGCTTGAAATATTTAAATGTAACATATTTCTGTCTCATGATTATGGGTATTTCAGTAAAACAGGGCCAACAACTCTTTTCAATGGTACCCATGCCTATTTTGACAAAATATCATGGAGAAAACATCTTGCTTGATGAAGTAGACACTCTTCTCTAGAGACCTTCCTACACCATTTGTAGTTTTATAAAGTTTAACTACACTTTCTTTCCAAGCCTAACTATATTAAACCTAGTGTCAGATATTTTTCCATAATTAACTCCATATTTTATGATTTATAGATTCAGCTTGAGAAATAGATTGGAAATTCTCAACTGAGTCTATCTCAGTATGTTTACCTCAACTTAGCATGTAGATGCTTTTATTACATGTTTATAAAATGCAAAAAAATATTTATAAATCTTTGTGAGCAAGAAGTATGCGGAATTTGTTTTTCTGGCTGATGGGTAAATGATAGAAAATCGTGGAGCTGTTTTAATACCTATGGTACTTTACAGAGTATACAATTCCATTGTAGGTGTCCCTGTAATTTTCTCCCATTACTGTACCCTATCCTTAAACTTGCCATAGCACATAGCATAGTATATTGATATCAGTCAGCTAATGCTCCATTTATTCTATTCTGCATACCAAATCACTCCAAACTCAGTGGCTTAAAACGTTAAATGTATTGATCCTACAAACTTATTTTTATATCAGCTGTGGTTTAAATAATGTCAACCATACTTGCTAGGTTCTGCTTCAAGCTGCAGGTAGGCTGAGCTTAACTGCAAGCAGTGGGTTAGAATAAGGTCTATTTTCCCTTGACTTGTAACCTCTGTCAATAACTATGAAGGGTCTGAGATTTTATCCTACTTATAAGCTAGTAAGCTACTTGCTACAGTTCCACAGATGCTGTCAGAAGACTTGAGACTCTCTGGTCAGTGATAGGACTTTATTATTTATTATTAATGCTCTTATTATGTTAATGTTTTTAGCACATTGCTTGCTGATGTTTAGCAAATTGTTCATAGCACAGCAGACAGCATGAGATTCATGTTTTCCTTGGTTTCCCTTGCCCCCTAAATGGGGTAATGTGGAGGCAAACACAGCTGGATGCTATGTATCTATTGGGTATGCGTCACTGTTGAGGAGCTCTGAGTATTTTAACCCAGTATTTTAAAAGGAGGGTCCTAGCAAACCTGTCCAAACATCACCCCAAAAGGAGAGGGAGATACAATCTCTAACTTCCAGAGCTGTTTGCTCTACAAACACGCAAGCAAAGATAGTTGAGAACAAAGCTGTTAGTGCCTTTTGCTCAGATGATAAATGCAGATCTATCAAAAATTGTTTTCCAATATCCTCCTTGGACCAATGGCTACCCAGGGTACATCCTTCTTGTGTTGGATAGCGAGGGCACATCTGCTAACATTACATTGGGTAAAATAAGTCACACCATGAAGCCCAAAGTCAGTGTGGAAGAGCAGTATATACCACGCCAAGTGAAAGAGAAAAGTTATTTGCTGAACAGTAGCTCAATGTGTCACTCATAGAAAGAATATTGAAGTTATTTAACTTCTCTTTTAAACTAATGCTAATTGTGGGTAAAGACTATGTTTTCATCACCACTGCCATTTTCTGCACACTGCCAAATTATTTCAGTCTGTGATCAGTTTGTTTTGTTTTTGCTTAGTGAATGAATGTACCTATCAGAATATGTGGTAATAATTAATGTAGTTTAAGAGGCTATCTTTCATCTGTCTACCTTCCAAATAAGGAAAATGAAATAATAAATAAAGTATATATATATATTGTTACTCCAGTTGCTATATGGTACCAAAAAGACATTACAAGAGCACAGTCTGTAGGACTTTCACTGTCCTAGTCCCAGGGGTGCCATTCCCATGCCACGGTACTCAGCCTTAATGTACCTCAATTCTTTTATCTGTAAAAGAGGGTAAAAATGTGGTACCTATCTCATAGAGTAGTGATGATCATCAGTTAACATATGAAAAGCACTTAGAAAAGGTCTGACACATGTGCTATATGTGTTGGGCACCATGATTACTAGGCATCTGCTTAGGAAATTTACATGTATTAATTCTGATCCTAACAATTACTTTGAGATTGATATTATCACTATTTTACATATAAAGTCATCAACTACCAAATATTTAGTAACTGAAATTTATGTCTCCTTCTACTACCAAGAAACTATTATTTCATCTAAGGTAAAACTGTCATATCTGAACTGGATAGATGTTCAAGGGTGAATTGTGGATATTTATAAATGGAAGCTAAATAGATTTTCAGTATTTGTACTTCTTCAAAAATTTTAAGTATTCTTAGAAAATTATGGGATTCTTTGCCCTCTAAAGGGAGAATATGCTAGTGACAATAATGAGAGTAATAATTATAACAGTAATACTATGATGTTTAAAGTAACTAAAAACAACCTCAATGTTTTTGCAATTTTAATATGAATCTATTTTAGGTTAGTGAATATATACATATGTATTCACTATATACGCTATATTCAGTATATACATAATTTTTTTCTATAATTTGTGCTATCCTTTAAAGTTTTCAAAGTACTTTAAGATGGATTCTAATTTTGACAGTAAGGTAATGATCAAAAATAGTTGCTTTTTTTTTTCAGTGCACTGGACCCATTGTAGTGCTGGTTTTCAAAATGGATGTGCAGACATGTTCCTTGTTATTGCAAACGTCTATAAAATGCCAAATAAAGGCTGCTGAGTATGGGCTGCTACTGAAAGACTCTTAGTTTTAAAATCTGTCTTGTTTTTTTTTTCCTATCTACCATGTGAATAGATCATAACTCTTCCTCTAAGATCTCTGTGCTCTGTTGACTGTAATGAATCCAGACTTCCTACTACAACTCTTTCGTGCATCTTGTTAAATGTTAATCTGCATTTTATTAGGGCCAAATATGTATGTATCTCTCACCCAGTTAATTAGGTTCGCTGCCAAGATGGTGAACCTCTGTTCTATCAAATAAGAAGTTCACAGTCCTCTTTTTTGTTTTTTTTAATTTCCTTCTTGAGTCAGATTATGGAGGTGAGTGGTTAGGAGTCCACACATGCTTCACTCGAGCAGAGCATGTGGTTTGGACTAGCCTGGGGGATACTGAAAGAGTTTCAATAATGTTCTGCCATCTGGCATGTAATACCCTCTCCATCAGTGCTGGAACAAAGTCAGATTTCCTATGTCATCCCCTCAGAAGATGCCCATGTATGTATCTATCACCATGTTCTTTTTCGGTGGGCTGAGCTGAGGTTGCCTTCTGGGCAGATGTGCAGGCAAAGTGACATAGCAATGGAAGTTATTTTAAAACACCTTCGCTTTTTTACTTTAAAGGTTATATATGTGTGTGTGTGTGTGTGTGTACACACACACACACACACACACACATATGGTGAGATCACTCATGATCTTAGCATCCAGAAATGATCACAGTTAACATTTTAGGATTTATTCTGCTCTAAGCTTTTGTCTATGTGTTTATATACAAATAGTTAGGCATGGATATATGGATATAAATACATGTAGTGTACATACGTAGATGTGGATATAGATCAATATAGAATTCTGTTTAAAAATGGAATAATATATATGCATTCTGTTTAATATGCAAATTTTATATGTAATAATATGGGATTCTTTCTACATCACCATCTTTTGAAATGGCTGCTTAGTGTCCTCTTGTATGAATATAGCATAATTTATTTACCCAAGTAGCTTATAAATTGGTTATGAAAATGGAATCTTCAAATTTCAATGATTTAACTCAATAAAACTTTATTTGTTGCTCTCGTTTCTACTTCATGAAAGTCTTTTTACTTGGTGATTTGTGTCTCTGCTCTCCTTCAGGGTCTTTCAATTTGCTGCATTCAACTAGAGGTTGGGAAAAGAGCATGAGAGATCTCCTTTGGGAGATTTTTATGGATCAGGCCTAGAAATAGCATTCATCACTCTTTCTTATAGTGAAAACCCCTTCACAATGTAAGACAGATGAAATCTGTAACACACAGCTGGCCATCTCTACCACTAAACTATATTGTTTTTTTTTTTACTAAAATTAACACCACTATGAAAAAAATCTTTAGTATACTGAGTTATTTTATCAATAAAAATAATACCATTTGATTTTTTACATAAATATAACTTTATCTGATACTAATTTTAGCATATTTCCTTTATATTTTTTGCCATCAAATTTACTTTTTAAATTTTCCATTATAATGAATGGGTTTATGATCTAATAATAAACCTGTATGGATTACAAATTATCTCCCGTTTTTTTTGTCACTCATGTATCAAAGATAGTCAATATTCATAATTTACTCTATTTCCTAGCATAATTTTTCTGTTACATTAAGCATATAAATATATAAAATTTTTATTAAAATTATGTTATTATACCCTACTGGGTAGCATACAAATTATTTTCTTTGCTTAACAATAAAATTAATAACATCTCTACCCCAAATTTGTAGGTCTACTTCATTCATTTCAACAGTGACCACCAAGAGTTTATGACATTTTTTTCTCCTTAAATCATCAAAAAACATTTTAGAGGAGGCCCCTTCTAATTAGTGTGAAATGATATCTCTTTGTTTTTATTTCCTTGCTTATTTGGGAGATTAAGTCATTTGAGGGGGTAGGATTAATTTCCCTCTCCTGTTGATGTCCTTTGATGACTTTCTTTTTTGTTGTAGATTTATATGTACTATTTATATAATCTGGATTTTATTTTGTGCTTTGTGTTTTGCACAAGTCTCTTCCCATCTGTCACATGTCTTTAATGTTGTAGGGTTTTGGTCACATAAACGTGCATTTTGATATGGCTTAATTTACAAAAGTTGTCTTTTATGGCCTTTACTTTTTCGATGCTTCTGGAAGCTTCTGTTAGTATAGTTACATTTATCTTTATGAGTTGCAATTATTTTATGTTTAATAAATCCTTTTCCAATCCTGAAGTCATGAAGTGATTTCACATTTTCATAATAGTTTTGATTTTTTTCACATTTGGTTTATTCATCTATCTGGCATTTATGGAAAGTCAGGTGTCCTTGTGTGACTGATTGAATAGTCCATTCTTCGCCCTTGTATTTTCCAGTACATATCAAGTTCTCAGACATGCTTGGGACTCTTTCTGAACATCTTATTGTGTTTCATGGACTTACATGTTTCTCTTTGCCAGTAACACCTGTTTTGGTTAATATTTGATATGCAGTAAGGTAATGTCTCCTTCCTTACAATTATCTTGTTTCTTTTTTGGAGTCCTCTACTTTCCATAATAATTTTTGAGTCAATTTTGTTGTTCCACAAAAATAACTTGTTGGGATTGTTAGTGGAATTATACCCAATTTATAGATTAATTATTCACAAGAATTAACACTTGAAAATATTTTGTCCTTTATTTGTTTTCTAATCCTGCTGAATACTTTTATCTGGTATAGTTCTGTTTGTCCTTTGGAATTCAGGGAAAGATGGAGGAGAGAAACACATTTCTGCCTTGAAACTAGCCTTCTAAAAATAGAGAACTCACTGTCCTTCAATCACAGTTTTTTGTCACAGGATAAAATATTCTATTAAAAAGCTTTGCCATCATTTGTGGGTGTAAGTATGAATCATAAACAACTATGTTCCATCTATGTCCCATACTGCCCACTCCTCCACTCCTCCTGCCACTCGGGCCTCAGTGAAGTCTGATGTCACACAGGCAGCTTGAAACTTCTACAGATATACCTACAAGTCATATCTTTCCAGACTATGTCCTAGAATCTTGATATTTAAAAAAACAGAGCTCTAGTACCTGGGATTTCACAGCTCCTTATTTGGGGCAAATCACTGTAGTGCTAGAACCCTTTTTTATATGGCAAATATACCTCTGGCGTGATTAATCACTGATGCTTCTTCAAAACATTGTATATAAAAATCCTAGGATACCAGGCAATGAGAAAAAGACACAAAACAGGAGAAGCCTTATTTTGGGAAGAGGAAGAGAGATTATGAAGCTTCTACTTAGAAAAAACTGCATTGGATGGGGGTAAATGTGGGACGGGAGGGATGCACAATTTGGAGGAACAGCACAACATAGGGTTCACTGTCCTGGTGCACATTTGTGCACATGAAAAATGTGCACAGAGATTCAGAAGGGAAAGACTGAATAGCAGCAAAGCAAGCTTAGCCCCTTTTAATATTTGGTGTGAACCATGCCCTAGTCTGCTACAGTAAACCAAGCTCTGGGCAGCCAGGTGAGGTCTATGCATCTGTGGCTTTGGCAAGCACAGTGAGGTGAGGGATTTGGGAGAAGTGAGTTGCAAGCTTGGGAGAAAACAAGGTGGAGGACATGTTCCCAGTCTTTCACCCAGAATTGTAGAAATATGCCTTTCTGCATCTATTAAAACCTTACATGCCATTCACTTAGTATGGAAATTCAGGAAGTTTTACAATTACGAATGGGGCATTAAGTAGGCAGAACAGCAACTCTGCAACACGAATTGGAATGTGACACTGGCCTTACCACTTCTACTCTTAAAAATATGTGCAGGGAATTTTAATCTCCACATATCATCAGAATTGATTTCTAATGTTGGCACAAAATCCATCTCTGACTTAGGTGAACGTGAAGAAATCATAGCAGTTATTTGGTCCTTTCAGTAAGTGTCTGAACTTTATCCCCCTAATGTTGGGCTCACAGTGAAGCCCGCTGGATTTCCCCTAAACGGAATCAATGATGGGGGCAGGAGGAACTTCACGTCAGGGCGGCAGTCCTTCAGCTGTGTAAGGACAGCATTCTGTCAGCAGGCAGTACGTCCTGTCTCCTGAAGCTGCATCTGCAACATGGCATCGCGGGACATCCTGATATTTCTATCTCTTCATTCCGCTGTGGGTTTACCTTTCATAAGCATTTACTGATACTGCAAAACTGTGTTCCTATCAACTATAATAAAGTTACTATAAATATACATCAAGTTTTAACTTTAAAACTTATTCAGAACTTATTATTTCCTAAAAAGACAAACTGAGGACACAGCTCTACTAGAAAGATTTAATTTAATCTCTTCTTCGGGACAGCAATGAGGAAACAGTCTTTTCCTGGTGCACAGGTACATATTCTCCTCCTGCCTTTCCTGGACAGCTTAGGGTTGGGGAAGAAGAAGGACCCCCAGGAGTGGTGATGATGTGAAAACACCTGTAGTGCTGTCCCATGGGGTCATGTAGAGCTCTTGCTTGTTTTCTCTTACTCTCCAGGCAGGGGGCCCTGAACACCTATATCACCCTTCTTTTCAACCCCTCATGCAATCCAGAACCTTTGGTTCCATCCACACTTCCTAGGAAAGGAGTTGCTGCTGCCTGTCAGATTGCAAGATATGTGTCAGGAGCAGGAAGCACTGCGGGGCTGCGATACTGGAAAGCAAATCTCCCAAGGTTCTTTGTTGTTACAGTGAGTTGGATTACAATTTACTGTGCCTTAGGCACTGTGCTATGTCCTAGATATCACATCATTTGAAATTTTCATCTTCCAGGGTAACTTCACATGGTTTTAGAGACGTGAATTAATTCAGATGAGTTGAATGTTATTAAATGATGAGAATAACATCACAACCAAGGATAGGTGTTTATCATGCCCAGGCATCATGCTAAGCACTTAACACACGTTATGTAATTTCACCTGCACACAGTTCTATGAGAGGGAGATTTACACTTGATCTTAGCCAAAAGGCCGAGAAGCGATATGAGAGGGAGATTTATGGCTAGCACTCAAAAATGTCAAATCCGCAAATTGAAGGTCACAGATCTTATGAAACTTCCCCCAAGGTCACACAGCTGGAGAACTGGTGGGGCTAGAATTTGAACCCAAGGTTTGACTCTAGAGGCTGGGCTCTTAACCACATGGATATGGTCTCCAGGGTACAATGACCACATGTGTCCATCTTATAAACTGTCAGAGAGCCTGCACAGGTTTCTAATACAGCGTGAACTGAACTGTTTAGGAAGACAATTCATTCTTTCTTTCTACAGACATTTACTATGGTTACTCTGTGCCAGGTGCTGCTTTGGGCACAGGAGATATAGCTGCAAACAAGACAGAAAAAGACTGTAGCCTTAGAGATGATACTCTCTGGATGGATGAAAAAATGATAAGTCCCCCAGTTCACCTGGTATATTTTTTGGCACATTCATGAACTGTTTTCATGAATCAATGAATAATCTGGATACTGCAAATTTAGGCTGCAAGAATTAGTGCTTTAATCATCAATTCTCATCATCACTGTGACAAGAACTGTGTCTTATTCATGTAAGCATCCCCCTAACTGAACACAGAACCTTGGTATCTAGCCTCTGGTGGCTCCTCAAAACTTGTTTGTAAAATGGCGATTATGGACTTAAAAATTTTTATGTTACTCTTTCTTTTTAAAGAGAAGAGGGAAATTTGTTTTTGTGAGTAATATAAATGGACTCTGAGTCTTAATACTGGGCCATTTGTTTTTTGAATAATTTTACTGCCAGTCTTGATTGGGAATGTGGAATTTCAAAGCATTAGAATGTTTAAACAAATGCTAGAATAACAGAGGTGTCCAAATACTTTTTATTAACTAAAAGTACCTTATTAACTAAAAATACCTATAGTTTTATAGTCTAGAATCTAGACTATATAGTCTAGACATGGGAATAGTCACAATTTTTAGAGTTGGAAGACAGCTGGAGATGGGTATTCCTTACTAAGGAAATAGGATGCTTTCCCTTGCCTTCTCATAAATGTGGAAACTAGAGTGAAGGCAGGACTAGAATCTAGACAGCCTGAAACCAGTCAGGTATTCATTCTTCTCTTTATGCGATGAGCTTACTTAGGGATAGCAGATAAGTAGACATAGTCCTTGTATCAAAGAAGGCTATGATCCTGATAAGACGGCCAGTGTATTCTGGTGTGGGCAAGTGTCATAGCAAATGCTACAGAGTGCTAGGCAGTGAAGAGTGGGGAGCGACTAATTACCTGGGATGGGAGTGCCCAAGAAAGGAGACTGTACTGGAGCACAATAGAAAGGATCCTAACAACTGGACCCAGCCAGCCCTGTACTATATTTTGTATTGATCTGCCACACGCACGCGCACACACACACGCACACAGTAACTTGTTTTACTCATAGCTAAATGAATGTTACAACTTTAATCATGAGAAATCAATGTGATCAGGAATATACAGAGGAACAATAAAATATGTGTGACTTCATAGAATCATGGCTGCAGAGTTTCTCAGATCCCTTGGAACATACGGCCCAGAAAGATAAAGTATCTTTTACTAATAAAACGGGGGGAAATTTACCAAAAACATTTTTTTTTAATTTTTAAAAAAATGTATTTAGAGAGACAGAGAGACATAGAACACAAGCAGGGTAGAGGCAGAGACAGAGGGAGACACAGAATCTGAACTAGGCTCCAGGCTCTGAGCTGTCAGCACAGAGCCCAGTGCGGGGCCCAAATCCATGAACCATGGAACCGAAGTCTGACACTTAACCAACTGAGCCACCCAGGTGCTCCAAAAACATTTCTTACTTTCAGAAAACCTTGCATTTCTATCAAAGCACTGAACCCACAATGATAATGGTATGGGGCTCAGATACAAGGATTTCAAACCCACAACGACAAATCCTGCCTTCTCCTGGGACATTCTGTATTGTCCGAGGTCTCATCTACATTCAGTTTATCCCTCCAATGTGTGATGCAATTCCAGTAGAAGTCACCAGATGGGCTTGGGTAATATTAGGCCACCAGAATTCTTTAAAACATTGTGTTAGCTATTAATAACCTTTTACATTAATTATATTCCCACTCATTCTGACTTCTATTAGAAGTGCTTTCAAGTTACACAGATTTACTACTTAAAAGCATCTATTTCCCAGACAATCTTATGGGCACAAAAATATTTAGTAAGTCTTTTCTAAAATTTAATATAGTTAGAAAATCCATAAAATGGGACCAAGGTCCCTAAATAAATATGTAAATATGTAAACTATCTATGCCTGGCCTCTTAGCACACCACTATAATTTTACTTTTACTTTTAATTTTAAATGCTCTTTAATGAATCTATTTTTATTTAATATAATAGGCCCCTGCTGTAATTTGAATCAGAGACCTTTCTTTCCTTATGCTGAAACCATTAGTAGAAAAAGAAAATCTGATACAAAGCTAAACCAGAATACAGTGATGTCAGGAATCACTTAGACCATAACCTTCAGACCTTCTGGAATGTTCCACTCAAGCACTGAAGAAGGGGAGTCTGTGACAGGCACGGGAGAAGCTCTGGGGTGATGGTGGCAGAACTGCTCCTCTCTTCCAAGCCCATGTTCTTATGTCCATCCCTATGGGAATCTTCTTCACACCCAACCCCTCCTAAAGTTCACTCTTTTTATTTGATTCCAGATTGGAGCATCTGCTATTCCTCAGCATAACCCATGGTACAAATGAACTATTCCTGTTTTTAGCTATTGAGGTTTTGAGATCGTTTCTTTCAGGACATCAAAATTAGTTTATCCCAATGAATTCAGTCACCTTCCACGTGCAAAAGATGTATTAATGAAACTAGCATTTAAGATAGGGGAGGTTATATTGGAAATCTAATTGAAGCTATGGATTTTTTTCTAATTTTATTGCTTATTCCTTTCCGTGTCTTAAAGTATAGTAAGTTTAATAATCACACACATTAATTAGGCCAATCTGTAATAGCATATAGAAAGATTCTGATCTTCCCTCTCTAGGTCACTGCCCTGGATATCAAACAGACTGCAAGTCTCTGTGAGGACTCCTATAGTGTTATTTCTTCAAAAAGTTCTCAAGAGTCTGTAAGAATGTAGTCACTGGACTCATTCTGGGCACTCATGTCACAAAATTTGCTGACAAAATTGACAATGATTGGAAAACTTGCTCGTAGCTGGAAATAGGGGAAAGAACTAGAAGCAAATGAACTCAATGATTTTACTTTATCCTTGCCTTTGTAAGTAGAAAGTTGTGACAGATCTACTCACATGCTCCAAAAGGGAAGAATTCCTGACTTACTGCTTTTCCTATCTGAAATTCTTTTCTCAAAGTCAAGATCTGCTAATCGGGTGCAGAAGTTTGCTTTCTTTGAGGAAATACCAGAGCCTTTGTTCCAGTAGGTTTCTAGAAACCCAGCACAGCAAGGTACATGGGTTTGTAAGTAGGACCGTCTTAGCACAGTCCTAAATTGGGTTTTACTCTCAGCAATCACATCAGTATTTGTTTGAAGATGTCCGGTCTATATTGGTTTCTGCGTGGTTAGTGTTAGTTTTGTATATTATCTTCTCAATGGTTACATTATCACAGTGCTGGGAAATGTACCTTGTGGAGACTGTACTATCAAAAACTGGGAGTTAGCTAGAAAAAGGAATATAGGAAGACTATTGTAAGCAAAAGAAGCAGGCAGTATCAGGCTTTAAGGATTCTGCTGTCAGTGGTACAATTGAAGCTATGCACATAATTCCCACCACAAGCTGCCTGCCTTGGAACTCCCACAGGATTAGGTCTGTACCTCTCATGTACATACTATTTGTGGCTCTATATTATAGTCATTAACACGTGTATCTGATCTTTATTATTAGACAAGAAAATGAGAAGTATGCCTGAATTATTTTTTTAGCCCTAACATTTCTTTTAAAATGTCTTTCATTTACATAGTATGTGATTAATACATGCTTGTTGAATGAATGGCTAATTTTTTCTTTTGAAAATTTTTTTGAGTTTGTTTATTTATTTATTGACAGAGAGAGAGAGAGAGAGAGAGCACGCGCGAGCGCAAAGGAGGGGCAGAAAGAGAGATCCCAAGCAGGTTCCACACTGTCAGCACAGAGCCCAATGCGGGGCTTGAGCTCACAAACCATAAGATCATGATCTGAGCTGAAATCAAGAGTCAGATGCTCAAACGACTGAGCCACCCAGGTACCCCAAATAATTTTAGATTGAATTGTCCTGAATTTTCACTTCAGGAGTACGGAGCATTTGGACTCTTAACTATTTGGTTCATGACTTAGAATGAGGGCTTCCCAATATGCTATCTGAATTTATTATATCCTAAGGATATAACTTACTAGTTATCAAGAGGATAGCTGGGAAGCTATTTAAATTTAAGGAAAAACCATTAATGCTCTGTTAACCATCATGACATATTTTTCTGACACTGTGATATTATACTCAGTATGTTATTGGCATATGCTAACAAAGCAAGTGCCAATTCCCTATCTGGTAATGCCACCCTTGCTCAGGCCACTTATAATACTTTTGGGCCCATAGCAAGACAACAAATAAAGATCCATGCACCATATATCTGTGTACTTAAGAGTTATAAATAATGCCAAGAAACTGTTAAGTAAAACGTGCTCTATGCTCCTGCCTTCACAAGGTACATTCCTAATCACCTGGAAGGGCAGGTTCAGATTCTAAACTCTCAGACTCTGGAGTTCTAGGTTTGAAGGTAGCAGCACAGAAAGCACCATCCCTATGCAGGAGCTAGGGGCTCGCTCCCCTCCTCTTCTGCCTGCTTTGCGTCTTCCCACACTGAGAAAGTCCCTGCACTCATGTGGACACCCCCGCATACAGGTTAACATCTTATTCATTAATAAATAAAATGTAACCCCCATTAATATCTGCCACTTGGTTACCCCATGGACCTACGGATGTACACACCTGAGGCAGGTCTGCATTCAGCACGATGGCCAAGGAAGAAGCCCCCACAGCCTTGGAAGTGGACGGAGTGCCAGCTAAGAAGAAAATCCTAGGACATGAGTATGCAGAGCGTGGCTAGAAGTGGATTGCTAGTTGTCCCACGGGGCCTAGTCAGAGGTTAAGAAGGGGCTTGTGTTGCCCGGGACTTGAGGCAGTATTTCTGCTCCCCAAGCAACTGCCCCTCAACACACTCTCACTCCCAAGAAGACATAATGACCATCATATGTAAACAGTAGTTCCATATACATTGTTAAGGAAAATAACATTTCTTCCTCTGAGCACGCAACAGTTCATGAAGTACAAATAATAAACATGTGTAAAAGATTTGGAGTACTTGAAATATACAGCAGAATATTTTGTGAGTAGCTCAGGGATACAAGTAATCAAAATAATGATGATAATCATGTGTGAGACTGATTTTATGTTAATGGATCAACAAGGAAACAAAGGATTCTGGATAAATTGTTAAGAAACACTGAGAATCTCTATAAAAAAACTGTAACCAAAAAAATCAAGCTGCAGAAAGTGCGGCACCAGGACAGCTGGTAAATAACTCAAATCGGTCTGTCAAGAATAGCTACAGTTTCCTGATGCATTAGAAAATAACAAGTTCTTCACCTGATAAGGTAAAATCCTTTGAGAGAAAGGCTGTCTCAAACTTCTTTTCATTTCATTCAAAAATAACCATAAAATGGAATTTGGGACACTTCCACTAAAACTGCCAATAGAGCTGTGAGTTTGAGATAAGCCTCTGCTAATTTATGAGGGCAGAAGATTGGTCATCATTCTCAATGATAACTATGAAACGATCTATGATCTAGGTGTCAAAGTACAAATGAATTTGATGAGACTTTTAGGGAGAATAGAGCTCTGGAAAAGTGATGATTTGATGTCTGGATGGCAACTGCCACCATTGGGGAAACTACTGGGTTCAGAACTTGGCTTCATTGAAAGGGCAGCAGATGGATGACTTGAGGTGTGGCATGCAAACTGCATTACACCAAAAAACAACTTCTCAAGGTAAAGTAGGGACAATGGTATCTCATACAATTGCCGTGAAGATTACATTGTGCCACATGTGAAAGTACTCTGTAAGTGGAGTCGTGTTGTAAAAGTGTTATATACTAGTATTATTTGTCTTAACTCTCTCTCAGTAGAATTTCCAACATATTCATATAAGAAGGGTATATCCCTTACTAGCTGATTGACTTCTTTTCAGCTTACTAGCAGTTAATTCCTCAAATCTGACTCACTATAGAGCTCTAATTCAGTCATTAAAATTACTGATCTGAATCAAGGTGTCATCTCGCTAGTTGTTGCTTTCATCTTAACAAGCAATTAGGATCGATTATGTAGTCATCTATTTGACTGTTTGACAACTGAGACTTTCGTAACTAAAATAATTGCTCAGCTATGCTTTCGGTCAGTCCTGCATAATCTCTAACATAATTTTAATGATTTTTTTCTTCCAAAGAGAGTTAAAGTGTACATGATTGAAATAACAATACAAAAGGTAAGGAAAAGGCTTATTCTATATTTTACAATGTGTATGTCCTGAGGGAATAAAGGAGATATTTTAAATCAGCAAGGATGTTCTAGAAGCACTAATAACTAATCATATGAAGAAGTCATTCAAAGCAGGAGAAAAATACATTGTTAAATACTCAACAAGCAAGATTAATTAAAGCCACAAACAAACATATGAGTCAATTATGGATTTGAATTAGGACAAGGATTTCAAGGGGTTAATGAAGAGTCAGAGTTCAAAAGGAGATCTGTAAAGTTGACATTAAATACAACTAAGCTTTTATCTTGTGTGACATTCATGATGATTACTGTGTGTTTAAAAGCCCAGTCCCACCAAAATCCATCACACAAATAAAGATCTTATTTGGCCTCCACTCAGCAAATTTATGTGGATTCCTGGTTTCTCAGGGTAGCGTAATGCCTTAGACTATGAACTATAAAAATCTGTCTGCCTTCCCTCCCTTTTTGGGGAAATACTTATTTCATTGCTTTTATGAAGAATTTTAAACACACACAAATATAGAGGGACTAATACAGTGTGTACATACCCATACCTCAGCCCTAAAAACCACCACCCCATGGCCAATCCTGCCCCATCTATCCCCATCTACCATAAACTCTTTAGTTTGCATAACTAAAAAAAAACTTTAAAAAATATATCACAATACTATTTTTGCACTTAAAAAAAGTTGATGTCACATGTATAGTTCATGTTAGATATTATAGCGGATTCATACCTCATATTTTTTGGTATAATTTAATAAAGACCTAAATAATATCTGTATATTAGAATGAATGATATGCATTTCATGCTCATTTAATCTATATATTCTCCCTTCATCCCCCCCCCACCATTTTCCTATCATTCAGTAATAAAATAGCTGATTCTTAGTAAGCACCAAGTCCTGTGGGAAATGAATCATTCTCATGTGGCTTCCAATCCTTACAAAGGCACTGCAAATTGGACTTTGATTTCCTCATTTTCTCTTACCCATTACTGTGTTTCAAACGTAGAGGTGTCTGACTACATGTTTGCAATTTTTTTCTATGCTATCATGAACCTTTTGATTTCACCTCACATACACACGATGATACCAATACCCTCACCTGTACTGCTCAGTGCCCTTAGCAGGCAATTTTCTCCCACAATAAGGCTTTTCAGCAGATAAAGGAGGAAGCTAACACATTTCTTAAGATAAACTAATTCCTGTCAAGAGCTTTAATGAGAACTTAGGTATAGAGTGGTAGTTACGAAGCACCATTACGGATTAACTAATAATAAGTCAAGTCAAACTCAAATCACTTCATAATTTTGACAAGATTCATTCTTCACTGGAATAGTCGATGAGGGGAAGAGCACAGAAAGATAGTTCATGCACCTCATTAAGAAAGTTTATTATGCCTTTCACACTACCCTGTGGCACTAATAGAGAATCAGGGGTTGTACATTAATAAAATTATCTACATTCAAAGAGCCAAGACCAATGAAAACAAAAATATTTGAGAAACCAATACTGAATGTAATTACAGTGCCAAATATTCAGCTAGGTTCGAGAAACTGAAACAGAAAAAGAGAATAGGGTGTGTCAAACTTTGAACAAAGAGAGTGTGAATGCTAAGAGAACTTCTCATCCACTGTGGTGTGGCTGGTGTCTTCGAATTATATTCTCTATATGTACCATTCTTCAGGGCTCCCTACTGGTAATATGGTAGATGAATTGTTCATAGCTTCCTTAGCTTGAAAGGGAAGCCATTTTGAGGTTGAGATTCTTCAAGGAACAAGAGCCTGCATCTTGTGTATGAGATAAAATAATAATTTGATATATCAACACATGATATAACAGCATATAATATGTAAATTATAGAGCCAGTATGGCACAGTGGATAATGGGATAGGATTGTAATATTACCTGGGTTTATGTCCAGCTCTGCCATGTACTAGCTGTGTGACCTTGGCAAAGGTCAATCTATGAAATACTAGTGCCTAATTCACATAGTTGTGGGAAAGATCTCATGAGTTAATAAAAGTAAAAGTACTTAATGCTAGTACTCAGTAAGCACTGCATAGAAGTAGGTAATTATGGTTATTACTATCTGTAAGAAAGTGAATCTATGGATATTTCTGTTGGGATACATACTCCATGGGTCTTTAATGTTTCTCTATACATCTTCCAAGCAGAGATACTTGTTCAGAAGTATTTTTCTAAGATACATTCAGAGTGAACAACCTTGGAAGATCGGGAAAATATCTCTTGAAATAATATGTGAATACCTGAATATTCACTTTCACAAATATGTGAACCTTAAAATTTTAATTTGAAGTGGAATTATCATTTTACCTGTTGATATTCTATTAGTAACTTGAGGTATACAGGTATGTTTATCACTAAAAGAAGAAAATACAATAATTTATAGACATAGTTACATAGTAGTTAAATAATAAGGAAAGTTATTTGAAAGTTAATGTAAAATATTGTTAATGTACATAAGTAGATTTACAAAGGACATTATAACTCTTTTAAGACATCAAACAGTTATAAGAACTTACATAATAATACAATAATGGTGACTAGATGATAAAATAATACTTCACTTTGTAGGGTTTTTTTGTTATACTAGCACCAATAACATTAAATAAGATTTAAGAGCCTTACTTAGCATTGAGCATCCTCAAATGTTGAAAGGATGCCTTAAACACAGAATGTTAACTTTACTACCACACAATTACATTAGTATGAATAAATCTAAAGTCATATGCGATAGTATTCATGATCAATACTGAATCCAGAAATAAAAATGACCATAGAGAGTGTGTCTTAAAGAGAAAGTGTTAGAGAAAAATGAGGTAACTCATATCCTTTTTATTCCTGCTAACCACATTTCAAAACAACAGGCTTTAGAAGCTTTAAAGAGTCAGTTTCTGATAATAATATGCTTCTGGAAGCTAACAGTTTAAAATTTTATTAAGATGATTACTGTAGACTAACAGTCTTTTTCAGTAGTTGAAGATGAATGATTTTTTAAATTTACCTAAGCTATGAATTCAACATATAAAATTCCTTCTAGAATATATTTTACTGAACAGCTTGTGGGATGGCTTTAATATAGTAGTAATAACTTCTCAATAACAACTCCAAAAGTAATACCCAACACTAGCAGAGTTATCCAGAAAAAAATCTTGTCTTCCATTGGCCTCGTGGAAAGTAAGATCTATCACAAATGTAAAACATAATGAATGCAGGAGCAAGGGATAATCCTCAGAAATGGTTTCTACGTTATATCAAAATTTTCCATTTTAATTACTCATTTTAATAATAAAATGAGAATATTTTTGTGATGGAATTTTAGTTTTCTGTTACATCTCATTATTTCATCCCATAATGAAAGCATCAGCTTCAGCAAAATGAGTTTCAATAGTTGGCCAATTGGCATTTGGTGAAAATATGAATTAAAAAATCAATAGCACATCAATGTATAATATATAAAGACTATAAAAAATATTTTTAAAATACTATTAAAGGGGCACCTGGGTGGCTCAGTGGGTTAAGCACCCGACTTTGGCTCAGGTCATGATCTCACTGTTTGTGAGTTCGAGCCCCGCATCAGACTCTGTGCTGACAGCTCAGAGCCTGGAGCCTGCTTCGGAGTCTGTGTCTCCCTCTCTCTCTGCTCATTCTCTGTGTCTCTCAGAAATAAATAAATGTTAAAAAAAATACTATTAAAAATGTCAGCCACTTACCAGACAATATCCTCATTAAAATTCCTCCATAAGAGGCTTTACTGAATATGTAACTTCATAGTTTGAAATATAGGTTCACAGAAAGTTGCAAAGATAGTACAGAGAGGTCTCATGCATACTTTGAGTTTCTCAAAATGGTAACGCCTATTATAATACAATATCAAAACCAGGAAATTGGCATTGGTATAATTGTAGATGTAGTTTTATGCCATTTTATCACAGTTGTAGATTTTTGTGCCACCAGTACAATAAAAAGATAGAACTCTCTTCAATTATTGTAGATATTGGGATTTCTGAATGATGTGGTAGTTCAATTTTTAATTTTTTGAGGGACCTCCATAGTGTTTTCCACAGTGTCCACATTATTCTACATGGCCACCAATAGCGTATAAGGATTGCAGTTTCTCCAGATCCTCATCAACACTTTGTTTTTACATAGAATAGCCATTATAACAGGTATGATGTTATATCTCATTGTGGTTTTGATTTGCATGTCTCTGATGAGTGATGTTGAGCACCTTTTCATTCACCTGTTGGCCATCTGTTGGTTTTCTTTGGAGAAATGTCTGTTCAGGTTTTTTGCCCATTTTAAAAATTGAGTTGTTTTTTTTTTTTGTTGTTTTCGTTTTGCTATTGAGCTGTAGGAGATTCTTATGTATTTTGGATATTAATGCTTATAATATAGACAGCTTGCAAATATTTTCTCTCATTCCATAGACTGCCTTTTTACTCTATGACTGCTTTGCTATGCAGAAGCATTTTTGATATAGTCTCATTTCTTCTTTATTTTTTATTTTGATGCCTGTTTTTGGTGTCAACTCCAAGAAATCATTGCTGAGCCCAATATCAAGAAGATTTTCCCCTGTTCTCCTTAAAGAATTTATGGTTTCAGGTCATGCATTTAAGTCATTCATCCATTTTGAGTTGATTTTTGTGTATGGTGTAAAATAATTGTCTAACTTAATTCTTCTGCATGTCATTATCGAGTTATACCAACACTGAAGAGACTGCCTTTTTCCCATTGTGTGTTCTTGGCACATGTGTTGAAGATCAACTGACAGTATATGCATGGGTTTATTTCTGGGCTCTCTATTCTGTTCCTTTGAGCTATATGTCTATTTTTATGCCAGTATCATACTGGTTTCTGTTTTTGCCCAATTTTATTGAGATATAATTTATTTATAACATTATATTAGTTTAAGATGTAAAACACAATGATTACATATATATATATATATATATATATATATATACACACACACACACACACACACATATATATGTGTGTATAGTGAAATGATTACCACAATAAGTTTAGTAAAGATCTTGCTGATCTCACTCATGTGTTTTTAACATTTACTTTTTTTCATTATTCACAGTTCCTTTATTTTTCAATTGTTTATTTAAATTCTAGTTAGTTAACATGTAGTGTCATATTGGTTTAAGGCAGAGAATTTAGTGATTCATCACTTACATATAACACCCAGTGCTCACACTTGTGTTTTTAACATTTAAATCAATAGATCAAGTAAAGCAGACTCTCTTCCCTAATGTGGGTGGGCCCATCCAATCAGTTGAGGACCTCAATAGTACAAATGCTGACCCACTCCTGAATAAGAGGAAATTCCTCCTACCTGGCTGCCTTTGAGTTGAGACATCAGTTTCTTCCTGCCTTTGATTTGAAACATCAACTCTTCCTATGTCTTGAGCTTTCTCGCTTTTTTTTTTCCTACCAGTTCTCAGGCCTTTGAATTTGGACTGGAACCATACCATTGGCTTTCTTGGGTCCTCAGCTTACTGACTACAAATCTTGAGACTTCTCAGTCTGCAAAATCACATGAGCCAATTCCCTACAATAAATCTTTTTGTATGTATGTGCATATGCATTGTTCCTTCCTAAAAGTATATTTACATACTTTATAGATTATTTTTTTGAGAAATTACTGGAATGTTGTATTTATATAAATTTATCTGAGCTGTTCTATTCTTTTAATCTTTCCAACCTTTAACAAGTTATTCATAAAATTATAACTATGTGAGGTGAGTTACCTTAGAAAAATCTGAAATAAGGACAGAGGTGTCAGAACAAAAACAGTGATGGAAAACATGGCGTATGGTGGGGAGGGTCAAATTATTTCTCTTCTGTTAGTCCATGTGTAAGATTTGGGCCTTTATTATAACATAAATTGAAAACTACCAAATGGATTTAGGTAGTAGAATAATAGGTCTCCATCTGAATTTCAAAATTTTTAACCTGGAGAAATTACTGGAAGAGGGGAAAAATGGAAAAGAAGTGCCAAAAATAATATATATTCAGTATTTAAAATTTTTTTAAATGTTTATTCATTTTTTTGAGAGAGACAGAGCATGAGCAGGGAAGGGGCAGAGAGAGAGGAAGACACAGAATCCGAAGCAGGCTCCAGGCTCTGAACTGACAGCATAGAGCCCGACATGGGGCTGGAACCCACAAATCATGAGATCGTGACCTGAGCCAAAGTCAGATGCTTAACTGACTGAGCCACCCAGGTACCCCATATTCAGTATTTTAATAAACAGTTTAATTACAGAGAAAAAAACCATAATTGATTGAATTATGCTCCTGTTGATGCCTTTTGTCATACACATCTAGGTAAATCTTAGTTTATTGATTCATTTACCCATAACCTGAGGCATAATTTCCCTCAGCTCCTTGAAATGCAGACACAGTGTCTAGAAGCAAGTAAACCATTTCTGAAGCACCAACCTCACCAACTCAGCCCCACACAGTGATGACAAGTGTCACATAGTATTAATAAAAGTACAAATCAGATATCTCTGTAGTTTATTCTCCAGAGGATCTTAGATTAAGGAAGCAAACAAAACAAGAAGAAAATTATAGCTTTTAGGAACTGCCAGACTAAATAGCTTTCTCTGAAAAGACTAGTGGTTTCTTTTGGATACAGTTAAGTGCCAAGGCTATAATTTTCCATTTACTTTCCTTTATCACTGTATATGTATTTACCCAAATTTGATGTCATTTGCTCTTTGTCAAAGAAAGCCCCCCTGCAGATTTTTATTCACCACATTTCTTCTCCTAAAACAGGCTATAAAAAGTATCTCTGTCACTCTTCTTTTGACATGGCCATTTCCTCATATGGAACTTGGTCGTCAAATGATTGAAGGCCTGTGCAATTTAGCTCTAATGGATTGTGTTTTAAACTGCTCTAGTTTAAAATACCATAGGCCACATATCTTGAAGTACACACATTTCAACTAGAAAAGATCAAGTTCCACTGTCGTTACTGGAATAGCTATGTGACAACTTTTGATATATAGGGTTGGGATTTTTTGTGTGTGTCTGGTTGTGGGGAGTGCTTAATTTGAGTAAAGCCACATAAATCACAGGTGAGCTGAAGGGCCTAGATGTGAGCTACTGGAAGTAGGGTAGTTTGAACAGCAGTATAAGTTCAACTGCTTTTTTCTTGGACCAACTCCTTTTGACTTACTCAAAGCCAATTTCCTTCAATACAGTTTAAAAAAAAAATAAACCTACTGCTTAAAGACTGCACCTTTTCCCAGAGAGATACGACCATACCTTGACTACAATACTAATTGGAAGTAGATTGATGTAATCTATATTGTGGCTTTTTCCCATAAAGACCTCAATTATCTCAATGCAATAATACAGATCACTTGAATAAACAAATACTTAAAACACTCTGTACTGCTCTTTCATTCTTTGTCCAAAATACTGAATACGTATATTCTATAAAGTCAGCAATTTTTTGCATATTTTGTTCACTGATGTGTTCCCAGCATCTTTTATTTTATTTTTAATTTTTTTTTAATTTTTTTTACGTTTATTTATTTATTTATTTTTTCCCCCTTTCATTTTCTTTTTTTTTTTTTAATTTTTTTTATTTTTTAATATATGAA